>NW_028261383.1:1149562-1302062 GCF_051295495.1 Thamnophis sirtalis
AGGTTTTCTTCCGTTTCACCAAACAAAAGCAACCGAAAGTAAAGAAGATCCGCTTTCTCTCTCTCTTTAGATTAAGAAGAAAGAAAAAAGGACCTTTTCCGGGTTGGGAGATCCTGAGCTCAGTTCAAAGCAACTTAACTCCCCCCCCCTTAAAGAACCCCCCAAACTGAACGGGGGAGGCGAGGAGCCTCTCTGGGGGTTTCCCTTCCATCCCCCCCATAATCCTTCGGGGAAAAGCTCCGTCTGTAGGGAGCCTTCCCTCCGTTCCCAGAGACGCCCAGTCCCAGCCCTCCCATCCCGGGATCCTCGCAGGCTCAGGGATCCTCCGGGGAAGAGGGGCCACTCCAGCTACCTTTCTCCTGCGAAGGAAAAGCCCTCCTGGCAGGAAGGGGCCGCAGCGGAAGGAGCCCCAACTGTTCAAGGCGGGGCCGAGCGACGCTCTACGGAGGACTCAGCGGCCATGCTGAGCAGCGGAGAAAAGAACGGGGATGAACGCGCAGGCGCAGACGGGAAGGGCGGGGCGGGGCTTCTGCTCTCCTTTTGGGCTCCGCCTTCTGCAAGTAACCACGCCCCTTGCTCTCAGGAATCCGAACAGAAGGGACCCTGGAGGTCTTGTAGTCCAGCCCTCTCCTCAAGCAGGAGATCCTATCCCATTCCTCACAAGGGACCGTCCAGCCTCTTCTTAAAAGCCTCCAGTGATGAAGAACCCAAAACCTCTGAAGGCAAAGCTCTTCCACTGGTGAATTGTTCTCTTAGGAAGCGTCTCTTTAACTCCACGTTGCTCCTCTCCTTGATTACTTTCCATCCATTGTTTCTTCTCCTCTGGGGCTTTGTAGAATAATTACTCACTCACAATCACACACACACTCACAGACACACACACATAGAGACAGCCTTCCAAATAGTTCTTTCTCCCCATCCATTCTGCACGCTGGAAGTGGGGCTGCCTCTCCTCCTTGGGGGGGGGGGGAGGGAGAGGGAGAGATTGTTGTTTTAATGAGCACAGACACTTTTGTCCTCTTCAGGAACTCCGTTCAAAATTCCAGTAACTTCTAGCAGCAACACAGAGTTGCCTTTTTCCTGCCTGCCGAAAGACTTTATGGCTGTTTCCTCCTAAGTGGAAAAGAAATCTTGCATTTTCCTCCCAGGAGCTTTTCATTCAGTGACCGTCGTATCTTACAATCATCTGCAACAGCCGCTGGGGCAGAGGTTACGGGATGCCCCTCCCTCCTGAGAACTTAAATGGGGGAGGGGTCTCTGAGTGAGGGGGGGTTTCTGTAGAGACTCACATTCTTGGGTGGGGCAGCTGACAATCACCAGAGGAGGGCCGGAAAGAGGGGAGTTTGGGGGAGCAGCCAAGGTCTCAAGCTTCTTCCCAAGGAGGCAACAGAACAGGGAAAGAAGCCTGGAAATGCTGCTCAGCCCCTGCAAATTAATTTATATCTGTGTTTATTATTTTTACAAATAACTCAAAGAAGGGAACACATCTTCCTCCGCCTCCTCCGCCTATTCTCACAACAACCCTGTGAGGTGAGCTAGGCTGAGAGAGCGACTGGCCCAAGGTCACCCATCTGGCTTTCATGGCGAAGAGGGGACTGGAACCCATGGCCTCAGGCTTCCTAACGCAGGGCCTTAACCACTAGGCCATACTGGATGTCCTGGTGTTGGTTTGGAATGGTCATTCTTAAAGACTTAAAGCTCCCGGGATTCATGCCAGTTGGGGGATTCCGTCATAAAGGACCTTTTGGGGGGGGGGCTCTCTTGTACTTTCAAATGGTCGTAAGGTGATGGCTGCCTGTGGTGAACCCCCATGGCTGCCTCTGCCCTCCAGCTGTGCCTGATGGGCTCTGGGCTGAAAGGGGGGACCGACCCAAACTCAGCCTCTCCCACTTGAGCTCAGAAGGGAAGGAAGGACAGAGAATCCCACACAGGAGGGGCCACAAATAATGAAACCCCCCCCTTTGTTGGAGGAGGAGCTGAAGGCTGGCAGGTGGAGATGGTATGTGTTTGTGTGCCTGTGTGTGTGTGTTTCTTTGTGTGTGTGACCTTCTGTGTCTCCCAGGACTGGACCTTCTTCCCAGAGAGCCCGAAATCCATAAGGAGAAAGAGCCTCCATCAGACCTGAGGAGCATCCGGGTACCAGGCGCCTCGGGGGAACCAGGTGTCCGGATCAAGGGGCTCACAGGGGGCGGGAAGATGCCAGAAGCCCCACTGAAGTAGCCAAAAGGAGTCCGGCAGATCCAACATTTGGAGCACATCAACAACTACAGTGCATGGACTGCACAGCACGGCACCATCTGAAGGTCATCTTGACTCAGTCCATGCTCTAAAAAGACTCTTCTTCATTATTTTGAACAATTCTTTTATTAAGGATTTTTCACTATATATCTCCCTCTCTCCCATCTTTCTTTCTCTCGTCTGTCTTTCTTTTTCTCTCTATCTCCCTCTCTGTTACCCTCTATCTTGCTATCCCTCTCATTTCTCTCTCATCTCTTTTTCTATTTCCCTCTCATCCTCCTCTTTCTTTCTCTCTCCCCTCTCTCTGTCTCTCTCTCTCTCTTCTCACCCTCTTGGGAAGCCCTGCGTGGTCTCCTTGGGGCTGGGTGAGGAAGGAGTCAACCCACCGTGGAGGCTTCCCTCCCCCTCCTTCTCTTCTCGGTGGAGGCTTCCCTCCCCCTCCTTCTCCTCTTGTGCAAACCCTCCTGGCCCCACCACAGCCAAGGCACCACAGCGAGGCTCTGCGAGAGTAGTGGGCAGACCATGGAGGGGATACTGGGTCTTCCCCACCCAGAGGAAAGCCAGATGGGCTTCTCCTTCCCTCCTTCCCTCCTACCCTTCCCCTTCCCCCTGCTCCCCTTCCCCCACTGAATCCTGCTTAGGCCCAGAGAAGTGCCCCAATAATGGTATCCTCTTCACTACCTGTTAGGTAGCGGAAGCGCATCCGCAGAAGGTCCATGATGATGTCTGGGTGGGTGGGCGGAGCCTCATAATGCCGCCACTACCATAAATATTTATTTTTACTCCCAGGAACTTTTCACTCGGGTATCATCAGGATTTACACTGATCTGGAACAGCCACTGGGGCAGAAGTCACATGATGACCCTCCATCTGAGAATTAAAATTTGGTGGGGGTCTCTGAGCATGGAGCATGTCGCCTTCTCACATTCCTTTGTTTCCTAATCCCCAGAGACCCCGAGACAGGAAAGAAGAGAGTTTGGGGGAGCAGCTCAGATTTCCTGTTGTTCCCAACTAAATGCAACAGGGAAACAAGGCTGAAAATGTTGCCCAGCCACTGCGGAATAGAAATGATTTGGTTTTTTTCCTCACTTATATCCGGATTTATTATTTTTAACAATAAGTTAAGGCAGTGAATATATCCCACCCGCCTTCCTTCCCATCGCTGGAGGGACCTGAAAATGGCTCTCCATGGACAGTCACCATCCGACATGACTGAGCTGGAGAGGATTTGCAATGAAGAAGGGCAGAAAATCCCCCGATCCAGATGTGCAAAGTTTATTGCTTCATACCCAAAAATGACCGGAGGCTGTAATTGCTGCCAAAGGTGCTTCAACAAAATAACTGAGTGAAAGGCCTGAATACTTATGACAATGTCTCGTTTCAGTTTTTTTTCTTTTTTAATTCATTTGCAAACATTTCTAAAATTCTGTTTTCTTTTCTCATTATGGGGCACTAAGTGTAGATTTAATGTGGCAGTCCGTGCTGTAAAAAACACTCATTACTTTGAATAATAATTTTATTAATAAATTATATATGCCGATCAAACAAAGACCTTCAATACAACTGTGTACTAGTATGATTGTGAATATACTGTATGTATTTGCGTAGATAGTAGGAAAAATAAATGTTTCCTCTTCATCCTCAGCCAGCATATTCAACACCAACCCTTTATCACTAAATAAAATAATAAGATGCATCTTCATTCCACCCACAACCCATTTTTCTCCTCTCTAAATCTTCAGTTCTCCCTATTCATTAACAAGGGCTAGTAAAAAATAACAAGGATATCCTGGTACACGTTATGATTGTAGCAACTTATGATCAGAAATCCATTCCCATTTATGGTCAGAAATAAAAGACTTCCCATTCTCTGCCAACACACATATAACTCAGTTCCTGGTAAATTATAACTTGTGACGTAAAAAAAAAATTCCACATTGTTCACGACTAAACAGGTTTCTCTCTGTTATGGACTTTCTGGTGCAATTTTAACTTTGATTGGCAAAGAAATGGTTTCTCACACTCTGCACACTTGTAAGGCCACTCACCTGTATGACTTCTGGAGTGCTTGCGCAGTGCTGAAGATCCGGCAAAACGTTTTCCACACTCCAGACACTTATACGGTTTTTCTCCAGAGTGGATTTGTTGATGTACTACCAGAGTACTTTTCTGAGAAAAACATTTATTGCACTCTGAGCATTTATGGGGCTTCTCTCCTGTATGGATTCGGCTGTGACTTCTAAAGTGAGATGACTGAGCAAATGCTTTCCCACAGTCCAAACATTTGTAGTTTTTTTCCCCTGTGTGAGTTTTCACATGACTTTGAAGGGCTGATGAGGTACGATAAAATCTTCCACATTCGTTGCACTCATATGGCTTCTCCCCTGTGTGGGTTTTATGATGTGTCCAAAGGACTCCCTGACGAGCAAAGCATTTGCCACATTCTACGCATCTGTATGGCTTCTCTCCTGTGTGGACCCTCTGATGCCTTCCAAGGTGGTCTTTTCTGGAGAAGCATTTCCCACACTCCTCACACTTGTACGGCTTCTCCCCTGTGTGGATTCTCTGATGAATCTGAAGGTCTCTTCGTGTAAGAAAACTTTTCCCACAGTCCCTACATTCATAGGGTTTCTCATTTCTGTGTTCCTTCTGGTGACTCCGAAGTTGAGAAGAATTTACAAATCTTTTCTCACATTCTGGGCATTCATAGGGTCTCTCTCCAGTGTGAATTCTCTGATGTTGCACCAGAGTTGATTTCAAGGTAAAACTTTTCCCACATTCGAGACACTTTTCGTTTTTATCCCCTCTGTGTGTTTTCTGATGACTCCGAAGACCTGAACTCTGGGTGAAACATTTTCCACACTCAAAGCATTTGTAAGGCTTTATTCCTGCATGGATCTTCTCATGGGCCAAAAGATTTGACTTCTGAGAAAAGATCTTCCCACATTCCCAACACTTGTAAGGTTTCTCCCCTGTGTGGATTCTCTCATGGCCTCTGAGAGTGCCTTTTTCACGGAAACAATTCCCACATTCCAGACATTGATAAGGTTTCTGTCCAGTGTGGATTCTCTGATGTCTAAGAAGGCTTGACGTTTGACTAAAGCATAAGTCACATTTCTCACATTTATAGGGGTTTAGTCTTGGGGGGATTGTGAGATCCTTGGAGTTTTTCCCAGAGAAAGATTTCTCAACCTCCAAACCTTCACTGGATCCACTTTCCACATGGACCTTCCTGTGGGTCAAAAGGAGGGACTGCAGAGCAAAGGATTTCCCACACTCTAAACATTCATGGGATTTTTTGTCCTTTGGTGGAGAGCTGCTTGTGTTTGGTGAGGGGTCAAAGAGTTTCCAAGGCTCCATGGTTCCTCTTGGTTGCTGCCTTGGGCTGATTTTCTACCCTCTGTTGTCTTCAAGGTAAATCTTTGGTCACAATCTTTTATCCGCTGTTGGGGAAAAAAAAGAAACAAAGAAGAGATTTCCTTTTGGGAAATTCAGAGTCAAAAAATCTCTAGGAGGAAAACACTTACGTTGTTGTGCTCATTAAGTGATTTTGGGGAGGTTGTTAAGTGAAGGCAGACCCAGGGAAGAGGTGGAGGGGTGCCTGAAGGGGTGAAGGGGGGAGACCCTGGAAGTCCAGCACAGGCCATGTATGAAGAAGGAGAGCTGCAGCTGCCCCCCCAAGCCTCAGTCGCCCCACTTGGGCCCTGCAATGGGGCAGAAGTGCCAAGATGATGCCTTAAGTGGAGGTCTGGGGCCTTCAGCCATTTCAGACATCTGCCACTGTCGTTTCAAGAAGGGAACGGAGCAGCTGTTGGCTTCTCCATCCAGAGCTTCCCTTGGGGCCCCATCTGGTTCCTTCCACAACCCAGGGATTAGCAGAAGACATGGGACTGTCTGAATTGAGACCATCGCTCTGAGTTTCCTACCCGGATGGGAGAGAGGCCGGCCGATTCCTTGGGACACCCCAGGTTGTTTCTCGGATGCCCTGAGCGCAACCAGGTGAGACCAAAATGCTGTGTGTGTGTTTGTGTATTAGAAGGAGGAGCTCAGTCAGGCCACCCTAAAAGAGACTCGATCCCAGAAGATCCCACAGGAAAGGAGGAGGGGGAAATGGCTCCGATTCGGAGTTTCATTTTTCTCCAGGGGTGACAGCACAGGCGCCCCGAGAAGGATCATTGCCGATCAGAGCAAATAAAGCTACACATGAAGATTTTTAAAAAGCTTATTTTCCAAACCAAGTTTCAGTGACTCACCTTTAATATTGTCTCTGGGTTACTTGTTACCCCTCTGGGTCAAGGCCAGGGAGGATCCCCACCGCCAAACAGTTTGATTTCTCCTTAACCGATTGGCCCTTTGTGCAGGAAGCTCCTCCTCCAAAGGGGACAAGATTTCCTAATTTTCTAAGATTGAGTCCCGGCCAAAATTTCAGGAGTTCTGATCCAAGAATGCCCCTTTCTCTTCTCTGGAGTTCACAGCCACATCTTCACTATTCCCCTGCAAAGGGAAATGAAAAGGACTCAGATGCTGAGCTTAATCCATAAATCACCTGGAGGAGGAAGAGAAAAATAGGGTTGTTTGAGGAGGATACAAAATAACAGGAGACGGATCCAGGTTCAAGAAGATCTTGATGGGCCATAATGGAGGAAACCAGCAGAATGAAGCCCAAGAGGGACCAATGCATAGTTGTGAGTAGGAAACCTCAAAGGAAGGTGAGAGAGATCAGAAAAGGGCTCCTCTTTCCTGCTCTTTTTGGAGGTTGCAAGGCCCCCGAGATTCCAGGCTTCAGGGGACCAAACGCTACTTTGGGCATTTCAAAATCAGGCAACCTCCTGGCCATCAGCTTCTTCTCTCAGCTGTTCACAAGACCATCCTCAAAACCTCCGGAGAGTTTGTGCTTTCCAAAAGATCCACCAAGGAGGAGCTGCCACATCCCAGCCTCCTCACTGCAATGAGCTCAGTCTGGGTTAATTGCACATTGCATATCACAAAACACCTTTTAAAGCCCATTTACTCCATTTTTCCAACTGCACTTGAGGGAGACGGAGGTTCAGAGGCTTCCTGTTCAAAAGGACCACAGAGAGACCTTCTGAAAGCGACCTCCCCAAAAGCTGCTGCCCAGATCCACCCCTCCCCCCGGGGAGCCTTGGCCGGGAGAGGAGGGGGCAGATCAAGCCCGAGGACGGAGCCCCCTTTGCCCCCCTGGAGGGGAGGGATCCGCTTCCTGCAGGCAACGCCAGAGCCGGATCTTCCCCAGGAAAACCCTGGAAACCCAAGAGCGGAATCCGCAGTTCCCTTCCTCCTGGCGGGGAGAGGATCTCCTGGGAGGCAGCCTCACCTGCCCCGAGCGGGACCCAGAAAACTCTCCGGAGGGATCCAGCGACGATCCTCCTCGTGCAAAGCGGGACACGTGGAAGGAAGCGGAGATGCAGCCAGGTGGAGGGGAGAGGGAGGAGCTCTCTTTTTTGCCCCCGCCGTCAGGCCCCGCCCCTTGGCCAGCTCCCTTCCCCTCCGCCCCTCCCCCTGCTCCGAAACTTCTTCTCTTCCTCCGATGGGCGTCGATGTCGAGGGTTTCTCTGCCCATGGGAAGAGTGTCCCTTTGCAGCACATTGGAAGCAGGGCTGCCCCGCCTCCTCCAGCGTCTTCCTGTTCTCCTCTATCTCTGTATTTCTGTTTGTGTGTATGTCTCTGTGTGTGTGTGATTGTGTCTGTGTGTGCCCTTGAATGAGGCCAGACACAGAGAAGCCCCTTTTAAGGTTCTTCTCTTTAGGAACTCCGTTTAAAGAGCCAGAAACCAGCGGGGATCTCTACTTTTGGGGCGGGGGGGGGGGTACTTTTACTTTTTTGGTGTTCCTTCCTAACAGGATAATAAATAACTATTTATTTTTACTCCCAGGAACTTTTCACTCAGGTATCATCAGGATTTACACTGCTCTGGGACAGCCACTGGGGCAGAAGTCACATGATGACCCTCCATCTGAGAATTAAAATTGGGTGGGGGTCTCTGAGCATGGAGGGGTCTTCTCACATTCCTTTGTTTCCTAATCCCCAGAGACCCCAAGACAGGAAAGAAGAGAATAGAAATGATTTGGTTTTTTTCCTCACTTATATCCGGCTTTATTATTTTTACAATAACTCAAAGGCAGTGAACATATCCCACCCGCCTTCCTTCCCATCTCTGGAGGGACCTGAAAATGGCTCTCCATGGAGGGTCGCCCTCCGACATGACTGAGCTGGAGAGGATTTGCAAGGAAGAAGGGCAGAAAATCCCCTGATCCAGATGTGCAAATCTTGCCACGTTATATACAAAAAGACTGGAGGCTGTAACTGCTGCCAAAGGTGCTTCAACAAAGTAACTGAGTGAAGGGTCTGAATACTTATGCCAATGTCTCATTTCAGGTTTTTTTTTTTTATTCCCTTGACAACATTTCTAAAATTCTGTTCTCATTTCTCATTATGGAGCACCGAGTGTAGATTTAATGAGAAAAAAAATGAAATTCAACAACTGCACAATCAGGCTGCAGCATAACAAAATGGGCAAAAGCCAAGGGGGCCTGAATGTCCTAAGTGAGATGGGGTCCCATTAATCCCGAGCGTGTCAGGCACATTTAGGCAGCCACCCATCATCTGCCCTTAAAGAGCAGGGGCTCCATCCGAATCGCCAAGAGATTTTTCCTAAAGTGAATGGAAAATCTGCTCCTTTTCATTCAATCCCAAAGTCCGAAGTATCCAGCGAGGGAGGAGGGAGCCAAAAGAACCAAGATGGCGGCTGATTTAAAGGGAAACACACATAAAGCTAGAAAGCAGCAGGACTTTGACTGCAGAGCATGGCACCATCTGACTCCCTTCTCGAGTCTTTTGACCATCCAGTCCGTGCTCTAAAAAACACTTTTCGTTATTTTGAATAATAATTTTATTAATGAATTATATATAGAGATCAAACAAAGACCTTCAATACAACTGTGTACTAGTATGGTTGTGAATAGTTTGCATGTATGTGCATGGACGTATGAAAAAACAATGTGAAAAAAGAAAAAATCCCTCCCAAAAAGATGATAGGAAAAATAAATGTTTCCTCTTCATCCTCTGGCAGCATATTCAACATCAACCCTTTATCAATAAATGGAATAATAAGATGCATCTTCATTCCACCCTCAACCCATTTTTCTCCTCTCTAAATCTTCAGTTCTCCCTATTCATTAACAAGGGCTAGTAAAAAATAACAAGGGTATCTAGGTACAGATGATGATTGTAGCAACTTATGATCAGAAATCCATTCCCATGCATGGTCAGAAATAAAAGACTTCCCGTTCTCTGCCAACACACATATAACTCAGTTCCTGGTAAATTATAACATGTGACGTTAAAAAAAAATCCACATTGTTCACAACTAAACAGGTTTATCTCTGTTATGGACTTTCTGGTGCATTTTTAACTGTGATTTGCAATGAAATGGTTTCTCACACTCTGCACACTTGTAAGGCCACTCTCCTCTGTGACTTCTGGAGTGCTTGCGCAGTGCTGAAGATCCGGCAAAACGTTTTTCACATTTCAGACATTTATATGGTTTTTCTCCAGTGTGGATTCTCTGATGCGTCTCAAGAGAATGTTTCTGAGAAAAACATTTATTACACTCTGAGCATTTATGGGGCTTTTCTCCTATATGGATTCGGCTGTGTATTCTAAGGGAAGATGAATTAGAAAATGCTTTCCCACAGTCCAAACATTTGTAG
This sequence comes from Thamnophis sirtalis, assembly GCF_051295495.1. Lineage (NCBI taxonomy): Eukaryota > Metazoa > Chordata > Lepidosauria > Squamata > Natricidae > Thamnophis > Thamnophis sirtalis. Next base: position 1,159,531 of record NW_028261383.1, read on the forward strand.
TTTTTTTCTCCTGTGTGAGTTTTCACATGACTTTTAAGGGCTGATGAGGTACGATAAAAACTTCCACATTCGTTGCATTGATGTGGTTTCTCCCCTGTGTGGGTTTTATGGTGGCTGCAAAGGGCTCCACTATGAGCAAAAGATTTTCCACATTCTATGCATCTGTATGGCTTCTCTCCTGTGTGGAGCCTCTGATGCCTTCCAAGGTTCTGTTTTTGGGAGAAGCATTTCCCACACTCCTCACACTTGTACGGCTTCTCCCCTGTGTGGATTCTCTGATGAATCTGAAGGTCTCTTTGTGTAACAAAACTTTTCCCACAGTCCCTACATTCATAGGGTTTTTCCTTTTTGTGTCCCTTCTGGTGTCTCTGAAGATGAGAAGAATTTACAAATCGTCTCTCACATTCTGGGCATTCATAGGGTCTCTCTCCAGTGTGAATTCTCTGATGTTGCACCAGAGTTGATTTCAAGGTAAAACATTTCCCGCATTCGAGGCACTTTTCGTTTTTATCCCCTGTGTGTGTTTTCACATGACTCCGAAGAACTGAACTCTGGGTGAAACATTTTCCACACTCAAAGCATTTGTAAGGTTTGATTCCTGCATGAATCTTCTCATGGTTCCAAAGATGAGCTTTCTGAGAAAAGCTCTTCCCACACTCCCAACACTTGTAAGGTTTCTTCCCTGTGTGGATTCTCTCGTGGATTCTGAGATGGGCTTTTCTACAGAAACAATTCCCACATTCCAGACATTGATAAGGTTTCTCTCCAGTGTGGATTTTCTGATGTGTAAGAAGGTGTGACTTTTTCCTAAGGCATAAGCCACATTCCACACATTTATAGGGTTTTAGTGTTGGGGGGCTCCTGAGATCTTTGGAGTTTTTCCCAGAGAAGGATTTCTCGCCCTCCAAACCTTCACTGGATCCACTTCCCACATGGACCTTCCTGTGCGTCAAAAGGAGGGACCTGCGAGCAAAGGATTTCCCACACTCTGAGCATTCATGGGTCTTTTGGTGGTTTTTTGGAGTGCTTCTTGTGTCTGATGGGGGATCCAGGAGTTTCCCACGGTCCATCCTTCCTCTTGGCTGCTGCCTTGTGCTGATTTTCTACTGTCTGTTGATAGATGCCTTGCAGGTGAATCTTTGGTCACAATCTTTTACTCTCTGTGAGATGAGGGGGGAAAGAGGAGAAATAAATTTCCTTTTGCGAAATATAGAGAATCACAAAAGCTTTCCCTTGGACGGGATCCTGAAGGTCTTCCAGCCCAACGCATCCCCCAATGGTCCCGTGATCTAAATTCTGATGCTTGGCCACTGACTCGTATTTATGACTGTTGCAGTGTCCTGGGGTCGCGTGATCCCCTTTTTGTGACCTTCTGACAAGCAAAGTCAATGGGAAAAAACATATTCACTTAACAACCGTGGGACTAACTTAACTGCACTGATTCAGTTAACTGTGGCAAGGAAGGTCACAAAATAGGGCAAAACTCACTTAACAAATGCTTCACTTAGCAACAGACATTTGGGGCTCTGCTGTGGTCGTAAGTCGAGGACTACCTAAATGATATGGGCAAAGTTGAATTTTTTTCTCCTTCAGGGCCATGAAATGCTGGAGGTCTCTGAGTCTGTCCTGTTCCTGAATCTCCTCTTCCTTTTCTCCGCTCCCTCTTTCCTCCCTTCTCTCATTCACAGCTCAATTGGCTTTTCCTCCCCCTTCCTTTCCCCTCCCCCCATTCCCCTTTCCTGCTCCTCTCCGCCTTCTCTGTTTGCTCCTCAAATGGACACCTAACCTCAAAAACGTCATCAAAAAAGCAGAACAAAGAATGTTCTTTCTGCGCCAACTCAGGAAGCTTAAACTGGCCAAAGAGCTGCTGATTCTGTTCTTCAGAGGAATCATTGAGTCTCTCATGTGCATCTCCATAACTGTCTGGTTTGGCTCTGCAGCCCAACAAGAGAGACACAGACTTCAGAGGAGAATCAGAACTGCAGAAAAAACAATGGCTGCCAACCTGCCTTCCATGGAGGACCCGTAAACTGCACGAGTCAAAAAGAGGGCTGTGAAAATATCTACAGACCCCTCACATCCTGGACAGAAATTGCACACCAAGACAACTAGACACAAGAACAGTTTTTTCACAAATGCTACATTACTATTACTATTAGTCTTCTCATCATTCCTATCACCCATCTCCTCCCACTTATGACCACTGTTCCCTCTAAGGTGCGCGCGTGCGCGGCCGCGCACGTTGCTAGAAACCTCCGCGCAGAGATTTCTAACTGCCGCGCAGAGCTTTCTACCAAAGCAAACGTGGGGAAGTCCTTTGCAGGCAGCTAGAACTGGCCGCCTGCAAAGGACCTCCCCAGACTTGTTTTGATGAGCCGCCAGTCCTCTTGCTTCTTCTCCTTCACCAGCAAAGCTCCCGCAGTGGTGCCTCTCTCTCCATGCGGAGCACCTGAGCTGGCCCCCGCGTTATCCCTCCCCCTTCCTCCTCTGCCGTGCTTTTGAGGCCGCGGGAGCTAGTAGGAAAGCGGCGGAGGTGGAGGCGATGGCAGGGATAACCCAGAGCCCAGCTGAGGTGCTCCGAGCGGAGGGGGAGGCACCACCGCCACTGCTTTGCCGGTGAAGGAGAAGGAGCAAGAGGACTGGCGGCTTTGAAATGGTCCCGCCGGCTGCAGATTTGATTCAGCGTAAGCAGGGGCCGAACACATGCTGAGCCGACTTTGCGCAGTGAGGCGGAGTAATTCAACCCCCCCCAAAGAACACGTGTGTGTGTGTGTGTGTGTGTGTGTGTGTGTGAGAGAGAGAGAGAGAGAGAGAGAGAGAGAGAGAGAGAGAGAGAGAGAGAGAGAGAGAGAGTGAGTTGGATCAAAATTGGTGGCCAAAGGAGTGGAGGGAAGGAAGGAAGGAAGCCCTGCCCCCTGTGAAAAAAACTGAAGATGGAGCAGTGAATGAATAAGCCATAAAAGCAACAAACAGTTAATGCGTAAGTAAGCTGAGGAGCAAGTTCTCAACTAAGGAAGCAATATTAGAAAGAAATATAAAAAGCTCAATATGCCAAAACACTTATTTTAGTCTTCATTTAATTACTTGTATTGTAGTCTGATGTAACATCTTTTTAAAGTTAACGTTAGTTAGAAAAGATAGGGTACAAAACTTAAATAATAATAAAAATTCTACATTCATTTTGAAAAATAAATGCAATACTTGATTAATTTCATATCTTTATTTAAAATAGTTTTGGCATGGCATATCATTTTATTGACTCAGTTGGAAATGATGTGGATGTTGTATCTGATTCTGAGGTATATATATTCTTAAGTAACATAACATATAGCATATTGTCCAAACTTGCTAGACTATTTAATTGATCTTTTTACTTTAAAGGGGGAGAGTTTCATGATAAATTATTTTATTACATTTATGTTGTATTTATATATTATATTTATTACATTTATATTCCACATTATATATTTGTATTGTTATTTTAGTGTTTATTGTCAATTTTGATATATATTGATATATCAATACTGATTTTAATCATACTAAATAACAATTACTGCTATTATTTATCAGCATTAAATATTTACATTTTTAATATCGAGTTAGTCATATTTTAGAATAATAGGATTATCTTTTAATAGGATAATTGGCAAAATCTAATTCAAATGTGATGGGTTGCATTCCAAAGGAATGTGAGAGGACAGGTTGCCTGCAAAATGCCAGGACCCAGGACCTGTTGGTGCCATGTCTCTCTCTAGCCAGTCTAATGATCTAAAAGCTGAGCAGAAGTCTTTTTTTTTTCAGGGTGAGCGGAAAAGTATAGTGTTTGAGTAGCACATTTTCATGCCTGGCATTCATCAGGCTGAAACCTCGCTCACAATTGGTGCTTGGCGCTTGGAATGTTGCGCAAATGTCCAGCAGACAAGACAGAAGTTCAAACTGTGGCTCTCTTAGGTGCTCAGGCATGAAACTGTGCCGCTCAAACACTATACTTTTCCGCTCACCCTGAAAAAAAATTAGAGGGAACATTGCTTATGACCACAAGACTGTAACTTAGTGGCTTTCATCCTTACATTGATATTGTTTCCTGATTGCTTATTTGTACCCTAAGACTCTCACTAAGTGTTGCATCTGATGATTCTTGATGAACGTATCTTGTCCTTTTATGTACACTGAGACCATCTCCACCCGAGACAAATCCCTTGTGTGTCCATTCACACTTGGCCAAAAAAGAATTCAATTCCTATTTCTAAATTCTAATTTTAATTCTATTCTATTCTGCAGCTTCCTAACAAGACCAGCCTCCAGTCCAAAGGGCTTTCAAAGGTGTCATTTGTGAACCTCCACATCGCAGCCTCTTCAGCACAAAACCAAACAATAATAATCGTTGGAGTTTAAAAGGTTTTGTTCCGTTTCGCCAAACAAAAGCAACCGAAAGCAAAGAAGATCCGCTTTCTCTCTCTCTTTAGATTAAGAAGAAAGAAAAAGGACCTTTTCCGGGTTGGGAGATCCTGAGCTCAGTTCAAAGCAACTTAACTCCCCCCCCCTTAAAGAACCCCCCAAACTGAACGGGGGAGGCGAGGAGCCTCTCTGGGGGGTTCCCTTCCACCCCCCCATAATCCTTAGGGGAAAAGCTCCGTCTGTAGGGAGCCTTCCCTCTGTTCCCAGAGACGCCCAGTCCCAGCCCTCCCATCCCGGGATCCTCGCAGGATCAGGGACCCTCCGGGGAAGAGGGGCCACTCCAGCTACCTTTCTCCTGCGAAGGAAAAGCCCTCCTGGCAGGAAGGGACCGCAGCAGAAGGAGCCCCAACTGTTCAAGGCGAGGCCGAGCGAGCCTCTCCGGAGGACTCAGCGGCTATGCTGAGCAGCGGAGGAAAGCCCGGGGATGAACGCGCAGGCGCAGACGGAGACGGGAAGGGCCGGGCGGGGCTTCTGCTCTCCCTTCGGGCTCCGCGTTCTGCAAGTAACCACGCCCCTTGCTCTCAGGAATCCGAACAGAAGGGACCCTGGAGGTCTTGTAGTCCAGCCCCCTCCTCAAGCAGGAGATCCTATCCCATTCTTCACAAGGGACCGTCCAGCGTCTTCTTAAAAGCCTCCAGTGATGAAGAACCCAAAACCTCTGAAGGCAAAGCTCTTCCACTGGTGAATTGTTCTCTTAGGAAGCGTCTCTTTAACTCCAGGTTGCTTCGCTCCTTGATTACTTTCCATCCATTGTTTCTTCTCCTGCCCTCTGGGGCTTTGTAGAATAATTACTCACTCACACACACACACACACAAAGACACACAGACAAACATGCACAATCTTTCAAATAGTTCTTTCTCCCCATCCATTCCCAAGAAGGCAAATCATTCACTCTGCTGGGTGATATTGGTGGTTTCCAAATTAGGTAATAAATAAAAATCAATACCTTACAGGTGATCCTCAACTTATGGTCATCTGCCCATTATGGACCTCCGTCATAAAGGACCTTTTTTTGTGTGTGGGGGCTCTCTTGTACTTTCAAATGGGCTGCCTCTGCCCTCCAGCTGTGCCTGATGGGCTCTGGGCTGAAAGGGGGGACCGACCCAAACTCAGCCTCTCCCACTTGAGCTCAGAAGGGAAGGAAGGACAGAGAATCCCACACAGGAGGGGCCACGAATAATGAAACCCACTTTTTGGCAGGAGGAGCTGAAGGCTGGCAGGTGGAGATGGTGTGTATGTGTTTGTCTGTCTGTGTGTGTGTGTGTGTGTGAAGGAATTAGCAGTGTGAAACAGGCACACTGGGCTCTTTTCCCTACTTCCAGTTGACCTTCCGTGTCTCCCAGGACTGGACCTTCTTCCCAGAGGGCCCGAAATCCATAAGGAGAAAGAGCCTCCATCAGACCTGAGGAGCATCCGGGTACCAGGTGCCTCGGGGGAACCGGGTGTCCGGATCAAGGGGCTCACAGGGGGCAGGACGATGCCAGAAGCCCCACTGAAGTAGCCAATAGGAGTCCGGCAGACCCAACATTCGGAGGACATCAACAACTACAGTGCATGGACTGCACAGCACGGCACCATCTGAAGGTCATCTTGACTCAGTCCATGCTCTAAAAACACTCATTATTTTGAACAATTCTTTTATTGAGGATTTTTCACTATATATCTCCCTCTCTCCCATCTTTCTTTCTCTCGTCTGTCTTTCTTTTTCTCTCTATCTCCCTCTCTGTTACCCTCTATCTTGCTATCCCTCTCATTTCTCTCTCATCTCTCATCCTCCTCTTTCTTTCTCTCCCCCCCCTCTGTCTGTCTGTCTGACTCTCTGTCTGTCTCTCTCTCTCTCTTCTCACCCTCTTGGAAAGCCCTGCGTGGTCTCCTTGGGGCTGGGTGAGGAAGGAGTCAACCCCAAGGAGGCTTCCCTCCCCCTCCTTCTCCTCTCGTGCAAACCCTCCTGGCCCCACCACAGCCGAGGCACCACAGCGAGGCTCTGCGAGAGTAGTGGGCAGACCATGGAGGGGATACTGGGTCTTCCCCACCTCAGAGGAAAGCCAGATGGGCTTCCCCTTCCCTCCTACCCTTCCCCTTCCCCCTGCTCCCCTTCCCCCACTGAATCCTGCTTAGGCCCAGAGAAGTGCCCCAATAATGGTATCCTCTTCACTACCTGTTAGGTAGCGGAAGCGCATCCGCAGAAGGTCCATGATGATGTCTGGGTGGCTGGACGGACCCTCGTAATGCCGCCACCAATATGTCGAAGATATTGATGATCCTATTTCTCAAATGGCAGATTATTGAACCTTGTAGGGTTTGTTGCACACACAAAAATGAAAAAAGGTGTTGCCTTTTTCTTTTTAATAAATGCACACAATGGATGTTTTCAGGAGAGGAATTTAATATGTTATTTATAAGGTTTATTATCTAAACAGCTGGGCCTTTGCAATGAGATACGTATCTTCCTAATAATGTCACAAATTGCCAAGCTCCCCATTGAGCTGATTTCAAGGATGCAGGATCAGTGCTGTTAATAATGATTCAATCAGATCAGAATTCATCTACATTCAGAGGGGAAGGAATGAACAATATACAAGATAACATTAGTAAAGATTTTAGTGGGCATGCCACCTATTCTGCCCAAGCAGGGCAAAATAGGTGACATTAACAATATTAATTATTAATGATTTTGTGGGTATGAAAAGCACTATGTAAAGCATGTATAATTTCATTTGTAGAAACAATAAGTCAAGTTTGGCTGATTTGGTTACTTACTTTCAAGATTTAAAAATATGAACAATGGGGGAACGATCCAATTTGAATTGTACATTTCGGATCTGAGAAGGGCATGATTCAATAAAGGTTTGTTATTTAAGGGCAAACTGATTCAATTCCGACTGTTTTCAGATTCAAGATTTGATTCAGAAAAAGATGAAGTCAACCGGATACATTGGGTAAATGTAAAATGCCTAAAATGGCTTCTTTGTTATTCATTCGTTTATAGAATGTGATGACACAATGAATATTGATATAATTATCCTGGGTCAAGGCAAACACCAACTCACTGACCCTTCACAATGAATGAGCTGAAAATGACTGTCACTTATTTTTACAAATCAGCAAAATAGAAATAAAAGTAATTAATTCCAGCTACTGTATGAAAGACGTATTGGGGAGAGGTGGCAAATACATTAAATTAAATTAATAAATGAATATTGGACTAGAGATCAGATTTTCCATTAGTACAGTGCAGTGTTACTCAACCACCATAACTTTAAGATGTGTGGACTTCAACTCCCAGAATTCCTCATGCTGGCTGTGAGAATTCTGGGAGTTGAAGTCCACATATCTCAAAGTTGTGGTGGTTGAGTAACACTGCTATAGTAGCCTCGCTGAGCATGAGTGCTCCATCTTCTGCCTGACTTGCTAAAGAAAGAAATCTGCATGACTACCAAAAGGACTTTATCAGCCAAGCAGCTTCTCCTCCTGGTGTGAAACTGGCTTCTGGTAGGCCTATGGGAAGTTGTCACCCTTTGTTTTAATGAAGTTTGTTGTCCTCTTTTCAAGTTATACTTTTTTCCCCATTGATGTGCAGTGATGGTGTTACAGAACCATGGTGGTGCAAAGGTTAGAATGAAGTACTGCAGGCTAACTCACAGCTCACTCCAGGAGTTTGATCCTGACCAGCTCAAGGTTGACTCAGCCTTACATCCTTCTGAGATGGGTAAAATGAGGACCCAGATTGTTGGGGGCAATATGCTGACTCTGTAAATTGCTTAGAGAGGGCTGTAAAGCAGTGTGACATTGTATATAAGTCTAAGTACTATTGCTATTGCTGTATACCACCCTGAGCATATCCAGTACAATAGATGTCCATATTTATTGTTGGAAGTTCTGGAAGATGTCTCCGAAATGTGGCAAAGATAAAACAACATGGAGAACGGCATTTTAGTCAAAGAAGCCTTCAAACTGTTCAATAGTTACCTTGCATGTTTCACAGCTATTCAAATCAATGGTTGTTCTTCTGTGGATACAGCAGAGTCATAAACTAAGATTATCCTACCAATGAAGCTGGGAACTTTGGTGCTTTTTCAGTGACATCAATAGAAAACTGTCATGGGGCTCTAGAATTGAATATGACAAGTTCCACATATTCATAATCCCAGCTCAAAAAACACATTCTATTTCATTAATAAAGGTTATTAACACTGTCATAGGATTTATGGGAGTGCTGAAGTGGGAGCCAATCCATGCAGCTTATTGGCAGAGATGAGTGAATTTTCAATGGCAACCTTTAGCATTTAGACCTGAATCAATATTTTAACGGAAACTGTCCTCCTCACTTTTTGCTGCTCAAGTATTGTTCTCCACGGTTCCACCACAAAAGCGCGTAGGACAAAATCGCGCTCGACAAAAGCGCGCTGTGACATCATCACAGCGCGACGAAAAAGTTCGAAAAATGTAAAAATAAAGCGAAAACCTTGCCCTAAGCCCCCCAAACCTAACCCTAACCCTAACCCTAAACCTAACTCTTAACCTAACCCTAAACCTAACCCTAAACCTAACCGTTAAAGTAACGAAAAACCTAACGCTAACCCTTAACCTAACCCTAACGCTAACGCTAACGCTCTAAAGCTAACCCTAACCCTTAACCTAACCCTAATCCTAACCCTAAACCTAACCCTTACCTTTATGTGAATCGGCTTGCTTTAATTTAATTTTTATTAATTTTTATTTGAATTTTTCGATCTTTTTCGTCACGCTGTGATGACGTCAAAGGCGCGATTTTGTCGATCGCGCTTTTGCCGTCCGTGCTTTTGACGGGTCACGGTTCTCCACAGTACTTACAAGACAAATTGTATTTTAGAAGTGACTTTTTCAAAGAATATGAACTTTTAAAAAGTCAGAATCTAATCCTTGTTGTTAGCTTCTGAGTAGCTGACAGTGAACAATTGCAGACAGAGTAGAAGGCAAGCATTCTGGGGGTGAGGCGTCAAAAATTCAAAATGGCGGCTGTGATGCATATGAAAAAGGAACATTACTTCTATTTCTTAGTTGCAGCCATCATTTTAACTATTTTGACCCCATGGGGATCATGGACATCCCTGGCTGGAAGAATTGTCTCAGTGAATCAGAGGTGGGTTCCTATCAGTTCGCACCTATTCGGTATAACCGGTTCGTCAAATCTACCGAACCGGTTAGAAGAGGTTCCACCAGTGGACCCGGAAAGCAGGCCACACCTACAGAAGAGGTTCCAAAATTTTTTGAAACCCACCACTGGTCCTTGGATATGATTATTCTACACTATCATGCTCATATTTATAAAACTCAGTGCCTCTGTGAAAGGTAAGGATGACTACTGCGTTTGTGGTGCAATCAGAACATTGCGTGAGTTGAAGTTGTTTTGACGCAAACCAAAGATGCCTTTTAAAAAACAACTTTACATCATATTCTTATGCATGCCAGTGCTATGTGTGAGGTAATTTAAGGTGGTTCTGACAAGTGTCGTCGGCATCTTCATATCCGGTCACATGGGCGGCAAGCCACTCCCATCCGGTCACATGGGCGGCAAGCCACTCCCACAAAAGAGGCCACACCCACAGAGTAGGTTCGAACAATTTTTGAAACCCACCACTGCAGTGAATGCTCCACTATCTTACAGTAGATGCTAGCTTGTCACAGAAGGCATGTCTGTCACTCAGAGGACTCTTGCTTAACAAGCATTGTTAAAATCTCATCCCACCCCACCCACACTGGGGCTGTTCAAAACTTCACTTCAGCAACATTTGAAGGCCCACAAATTGATTAATTCTGTTCAAGAAAGGAGATATAAGTGCAAATCTTACACCACTTTGGAGACCTTTGGGCCAAAATATAAAATAGAAAGAATTCAAACGAATAAGATGTTTGGTGGCCTAATTTGCTCATGGCACTGAGATGGGACTTTGGAGCTGCAGTTCTGGATGCAGAAAATTACTAAGAAGAGCAGTTATGTTTCCAGAGTTTGGTGCAACTCAGACTGCCACTATGTAAGATGAAATCTTGATTCATCTGACTGCTAACTCAGTACTATTTGCCTTTATTAAATTTAAAAATTCCCAATCTATTTTAATAACTTTAATAACTTTTAATAACTATTCAGACTATGGCTGTTCAGTATTGCTGATGACATTCTTCATCACTATTGACCTGAATCAATTTATAGGATTTCCACGACAGAATTAAACCATAGCTTTATATATGTATATTGATATTCATTATTGTAACTTTAAATGCTAGTGAGCTGACTAATGTAACTTCAAGAACCACTATCCACCTGTATTACCAAGGGGCCATTTTTACCGTCTCTTTAGAGTAACTCCAACTGGGAGGGGTTGGCATTTGGTAATAGTAAACTTAATTTTATAACGTAAAGTTTAGTAGTGAGATAGTAAATAGTAATTTTGTCAATAGGGGCTGTTCTACACTAGAGCTCCAAGTGACATTCTGAATTTACCAGGGGTGGAAAGCATAGGAGCAAAAGCAAGGTCTTTCAGGGTAGAACAGCTGAATTTGGAGCTCTTGTCCTAACTACTTCTAATTCAGGCTCAAGCATCGCAAACAGAATCCCTTAACTAAACCACTCAGGACCTGGGCAGTTATATTTCCTTTTTTGTTCTCATTTACCCTGCTGAAATGCTGGCAGGGTCTGTTCACACCAAAGGTCTCCTTTCCTTATTGGTTTTTCTTTTTTTGGGGGGGGGGGGAGAGGCAAAATAAATAAATAATGAAGCAAATGAAACAATAGCAATAGCAATGTTAGACTTATATACCACTTCATAGGGCTTTCAGCCCTCTCTAAGCGGTTTACAGAGTCAGCATATTGCCCCCAACAACAATCTGGGTCCTCATTTTACCCACCTCGGAAGGATGGAAGGCTGAGTCAACCCTGAGCCGGTGAGATTTGAACCGCTGAACTGCAGCTAACAGTCAGCTGAAGTACTGCACTCTAACCACTGCGCCACCTCGGCTCTTCGAAACCCAGCCATTATGACACGAGATGCAATCCTCGTGATCTCAGGGTGCTTTGGAAACCACAGATGGAGTTGGGGGGGCTGCAGTCGGAGTGCTGCAGGAGCTAAATCTAATTATGTTCTTCAATTTGCATAATTACCTATGCAAGCAGAAGCATTACGCTGAGCTGCAGGACCAAACCATTACAAAACTGTATTAAATCTCACAGAAGAATTTGCACGAGCTCTTCAAATGCTACCCTATTATGCATGGTTATTTGTAGCCTTCTACCATTGCTTTTTTTTTGGGGGGGGGGCACAGAATGTCGCACTTTAACAAACTGAACAAAATAAACTAGTCCAGGCTTAAGCCTAAATCAGCTTTCCCAGTTCAAGGCAGATAAACTGGGCAGCTATCCTCTTCATCCTGTGTTAACAAAGGCCATGCTGGTTGAGTTGTAGTCTCACCCTTCTAAAGGGTACCAAGCCCGGGAAAAATTTAAGTTAGGGAAGGAAAAAAGGAAGAAAGTTGCCCTTGGCATTTTTTTAAAATCAGGAAATCAGAAGAGTGAAATAGTTTGTGGTTTGCCCTCAAGATGCATTTTCCTAGTTATCCATGGATGTTTGCCTTAATAGGCTTTAGTTTTAGTACTTGAATTGTTGGTAAGCATCCTGAAATGCCCTGAGGTTTCTATTTTGTTCCAGGTATGTGACATGCAGGAACAGAAATATTCTGTCACAGGCAGGTGTTATTCTATTGCCTTTTAAAATGACATTGCAATCTATCAATCTTAATGGATAGCTTCTTTTACCCAAAAAAGCTGCATGCAATGAATGAATCTTTTTTTAACCGTCCACTTTTAATTTTCTTTTCTAGCCTTATTATTGCTAGTAAATCTATGTAGCGTTTTTGTGTGTGTCTCTCTCTCTCCCACCCCCATTTCATCTGCTCTCAGTGGTGGGTTTCAAAAATTGTTCGAACCTACTCTGTGGGTGTGGCCTCCTTTGTGGGAGTGGCTTGCCACCCCTGTGACCGGATATGAAATTATGAATTAATATTTAGGTCGGTCCAAGTAGCTATTCAGAAACTCTGGCATTGAAGCATGCAAGTCTTAAAGCTGTCAAGTTACAATAGCCTAACCCTTTAGAAAAAAAAACTAGGGGTCTTCAAACCTGACAGCTTTAAGACTTGTGGACTTCAACTCCCAGAATTCCTCCTCCAGTCACGTTGGCTCAGGAACTCTGGCATTGAAGCATGCAATTCTTAAAGCTGTCAAGTTACAAGATCCTTGCACCCCTAACCCTTTAGCAGTGGTGGGTTTCAAAAAAATTAGGAACCTCTTCTGTAGGTGTGGCCTGCTTTCCGAGTCCACTGGTGGAACCTCTTCTAACCGGTCCGGTAGATTTGACGAACTGGTTCTACCGAATAGGTGTGAACTGGTAGGAACCCACCTCTGTCTGCTCTTATTGCACCCAGTAAATCTTTTTATTCTTTTTCTATACCTTCGAGTCACATGATTCTACATATACAGATTCACCAAAGATTCACCAAATCTTTTTTCTATTGGGTTAATGTCTCCAGCCTTACTGGGATCATCCATCACTTAGGCATTATTGCCCTTGAACCATAGTAGTTGCTTTGCCTCTTTCTTTTAACATGCATGAATAAATAGCCCTGGTCTGTCAGCTTTGCCACAGATGCGAAGAAGCCCAGAGCTCTGTTGCTCCAGTACGCAAGTCAATTTCTCCAACATTACAGATGTGTTCCAGATGTGATTTACAGAGGTGGCAAAAAGGGGGGGGGAAGTGCTTAAAAGACTCATTGCCATTTTCTAATATCGATACACATTGGGAAATTTGTGTATTTAAAAATGTGTATTCAACGTTCAGGTTTAGACTTTTACTTAATTTGCTTATTTATTTTTGTGAATGTTTTTATTGTTTTAATGTCCTTTTAAATTGTTTTCCTTGTTTTAAAATTTTAGAATTGTAAGCCAACCAAACTCACTTGGTTGATTGGGCGGCTATAGAAATTAAATGAATGAGTGAATTGGAGATAATGAAAAAATAGATAAAAGTTAATTTTAATGATGGAAGTTTTATAATTCCATAGGTGACACTGATTTGCTCTTTACACAAGTTACCTCAGCATTTCATTTTTTTAAAATTTATATTATTTTTTGTGACACACACACACACACACCAGAAAAATTGATCAGCTGTGGCTCAGACCAACCTCATAATGAAGTTCTCCATACAATAGATTATGAGGAAATTTTTCTTACAACTTCCCAAACATAAATTTCTATGTAACAGAATTTTTGTTTAAAGAGCTTATTTAGAATTACTTCAGATTTTTTTTCCTTTTAGGATCTTTTTAGATTCTTACCACATATCTTTTGTTCACTCTGAAGCCACCCTGGCTGCTTACATCTATTTTGAGAAAACTCATATGGATGAATTCTCTCCTGATGTCTTTATGGGTGATTAAATGAAGTATGGATATAGTAGAGCAGTGATGGAAAACCTCTTTTGGCATCAAATGCTGAAAAGCCTTGTGGAAATGTCATGCACGTGCACGAATGTTCGTTAGGGCCGTGCTCCCAAAAAGCCAAACATTCTAATGCGCATGCACGCCCAACTATCAGCTAGCTGGCGCGCATGCACACACCGGTTTTCGGCACTGCTGCACGCATGAAGGGATTGCCCTCTGGTTTAGCCAAACTTCCAGGTTCTGGTGCATATGCGCATCTGACAATCAGCTGGCCAGCGTGCATGTCTTATATGTCTTATACTGTCTTATATGTAAAAGTCTGTCCCCCCCTTCCTTTTGATTGTGAGCCGCCCTGAGTCCCCCCAGGGAAAAGGGCGGCATACAAATAAACAATACCAAACAATACCAATGTGCACAGCTGATTTTTGGCACTGCCGCTTGCGCGAAGAACAGCTGATCATTGTGCATGCATGTGCCCTAGAAACCCAGAAGACAAATATGCAAAGCAATGCATGCCATGTGACATGACTTCACGTGCCAATTTGGGCACACGTGCCATAGCTTCGCCATCATGATAGTAGAGAAATGCTTGTACAATGAAAGAGAACATATTAACTCACATACATACTCGGCCTTCTTGACTGCATTGAAAATAAATCCAACAATTAAATATTTAATTTAATTGGATGATATTTTTTTGTATTTTGTATATGCATATTTTTATAGTATGCCATTTGTATAGTTTGATCTTTTTAATAGTGTAGCCACTCGGAGTTACACTGTGGCAAGATGGGTAACCAATAAATAAATAAGAACAGACCACTGCACTAATGGGAATACAACTGAAATGTTCTTCTTTGAAAAAAAGTTGAACTCTTCTTTTTCTTCATGCTGAATGAAAACTGCTAGGAAAAAAACAGGTTTTTGCTTCCCCCATAATTTTGAAAGAAAGTGAAGGAGGAAGAATAGCCTTCAATAATTGAATGAGGGAAAGTGACTGCTGGGAAAATATGTAGGGAGTACATTTAATATGAACTCTTTGAAATTTGTCATGTCCATAACTATTTCAAATTTAGCACACAAAGTGAAGGACATAATTAAAAATGCTTACTTAGAGGTATGAAGTGATGGGCTCCGAATCCAATGGCGATGACTATTTTGATCAGCAAATTCACGGAGAGCTAACCCTAAGTGGAATTTTCCCCAAAGACATTTCCCCATGTATTTTGCCGGGAAATGTACATAAGGCCAGCTCAAAAGGCGTGCTCCCTCCTGACCATACCGATGCGCTCCGAATCCAATTGCGATGTCCGTTTTGTTCTGCAAATTCATGGAGAGCTAACCCTAACCCTAAGTGGAATTTTCCCCAATGGCATTCCCCATGTATTTTACTAGGAAACATACATAAGTCTGGTTAAAAAGTCATTCTCCCTCCTAACCATACTGATGGGCTCCAAATCCAATGGCGATGTCCGTTTTGCTCTGCGAATTCATCGAGAGCTAACCCTAACCCTAAGTGGAATTTTCCCCAAAGGCATTCCCCATGTATTTTACTAGGAAATATACATAAGTCTGGATAAAAAGTCATGCTCCCTCCTAACCATACTGATGGGCTCCAAATCCAATGCGATGTCCGTTTTGCTCTGCGAATTCATGGAGAGCTAACCCTAACCCTAAGTGGAATTTTCCCCAATGGCATTCCCCATGTATTTTACTAGGAAACATACATAAGTCTGGTTAAAAAGTCATTCTCCCTCCTAACCATACTGATGGGCTCCAAATCCAATGGCGATGTCCGTTTTGCTCTGCGAATTCATTGAGAGCTAACCCTAACCCTAAGTGGAATTTTCCCCAATGGCATTCCCCATGTAATTAACTATGAAATATACATAAGTCTGGTTAAAATGTTATGCTCCCTCCTAACCATACTGATGGGCTCCAAATCCAATGGCGATGTCGGTTTTGCTCTGCGAATTCATGGAGAGCTAACCCTAACCCTAAGTGGAATTTTCCCCAATGGCATTCCCCATGTATTTTACTAGGAAATATACATAAGTCTGGTTAAAAAGTCGTGCTCCCTCCTAACCATACTGATGGGCTCCAAATCCAATGGCGATGTCCGTTTTGCTCTGCGAATTCATCGAGAGCTAACCCTAACCCTAAGTGGAATTTTCCCCAAAGGCATTTC
The DNA here is from genome assembly GCF_051295495.1 of Thamnophis sirtalis. Classification (NCBI taxonomy): domain Eukaryota; kingdom Metazoa; phylum Chordata; class Lepidosauria; order Squamata; family Natricidae; genus Thamnophis; species Thamnophis sirtalis. Next base: position 1,175,649 of record NW_028261383.1, read on the forward strand.
CCCATGTATTTTACTAGGAAATATACATAAGTCTAATTAAAAAGTCGTGCTCCCTCCTAACCATACTGATGGGATCCAAATCTAATGGCGATGTCCATTTTGCTCTGCGAATTCATGGAGAGCTAACCCTAACCCTAAGTGGAATTTTCCCCAAAGGCATTTCTCCATGTATTTTACTAGGAAATATGCATAAGTCTAATTAAAAAGTCGTGCTCCCTCCTAACCATACTGATGGGCTCCAAATCCAATGGCGATGTCGGTTTTGCTCTGCGAATTCATGGAGAGCTAACCCTAACCCTAAGTGGAATTTTCCCCAATGGCATTCCCCATGTATTTTACTAGGAAATATACATAAGTCTGGTTAAAAAGTCGTGCTCCCTCCTAACCATACTGATGGGCTCCAAATCCAATGGCGATGTCCGTTTTGCTCTGCGAATTCATGGAGAGCTAACCCTAACCCTAAGTGGAATTTTCCCCAAAGGCATTCCCCATGTAATTAACTATGAAATATAAATAAGTCTGGTTAAAAAGTCGTTCTCCCTCCTAACCATACTGATGGGCTCCAAATCCAATGGCGATGTCCATTTTGCTCTGCGAATTCATGGAGAGCTAACCCTAACCCTAAGTGGAATTTTCCCCTATGGCATTCCCCATGTAATTAACTATGAAATATACATAAGTCTGGTTAAAATGTTATGCTCCCTCCTAACCATACTGATGGGCTCCAAATCCAATGGCGATGTCCGTTTTGCTCTGCGAATTCATGGAGAGCTAACCCTAACCCTAAGTGGAATTTTCCCCAATGTCATTCCCCATGTATTTTACTAGGAAATATACATAAGTCTGGTTAAAAAGTCGTGCTCCCTCCTAACCATACTGATGGGCTCCAAATCCAATGGCGATGTCCGTTTTGCTCTGCGAATTCATGGAGAGCTAACCCTAACCCTAAGTGGAATTTTCCCCAATGGCATTCCCCATGTATTTTACTAGGAAATATACATAAGTCTGGTTAAAAAGTCGTGCTCCCTCCTAACCATACTGATGGGCTCCAAATTCAATGGCGATGTCCGTTTTGCTCTGCGAATTCATGGAGAGCTAACCCTAACCCTAAGTGGAATTTTACCCAATGGCATTCCCCATGTATTTTACTAGGAAATATACATAAGTCTGGTTAAAAAGTCGTGCTCCCTCCTAACCATACTGATGGGCTCCAAATCCAATGGCGATGTCCGTTTTGCTCTGCGAATTCATGGAGAGCTAACCCTAACCCTAAGTGGAATTTTCCCCAATGGCATTCCCCATGTATTTTACTAGGAAATTTACATAAGTCTGGTTAAAAAGTCGTGCTCCCTCCTAACCATACTGATGGGCTCCAAATCCAATGGCGATGTCCGTTTTGCTCTGCAAATTCATGGAGAGCTAACCCTAACCCTAAGTGGAATTTTCCCCAATGGCTTTTCCCCATGTATTTTACTAGGAAATATACATAAGTCTGGTTAAAAAGTCATGCTCCCTCCTAACCATACTGATGGGCTCCAAATCCAATGGCGATGTCGGTTTTGCTCTGCGAATTCATGGAGAGCTAACCCTAACCCTAAGTGGAATTTTCCCCAATGGCATTTCCCCATGTATTTTACTAGGAAATATACATAAGTCTGGTTAAAAAGTCGTGCTCCCTCCTAACCATACTGATGGGCTCCAAATCCAATGGCGATGTCCGTTTTGCTCTGCGAATTCATGGAGAGCTAACTCTAACCCTAAGTGGAATTTTCCCCAATGGCATTCCCCATGTATTTACTAGGAAATATACATAAGTCTGGTTAAAAAGTCGTGCTCCCTCCTAACCATACTGATGGGCTCCAAATCCAATGGCGATGTCCGTTTTGCTCTGCGAATTCATGGAGAGCTAACCCTAACCCTAAGTGGAATTTTCCCCAATGGCATTTCCCCATGTATTTTACTAGGAAATATACATAAGTCTGGTTAAAAAGTCGTGCCCCCTCCTAACCATACTGATGGGCTCCAAATCCAATGTCGATGTCCGTTTTGCTCTGCGAATTCATGGAGAGCTAACCCTAACCCTAAGTGGAATTTTCCCCAATGGCATTCCCCATGTATTTTACTAGGAAATATACATAAGTCTGGTTAAAAAGTCGTGCTCCCTCCTAACCATACTGATGGGCTCCAAATCCAATGGCGATGTCCGTTTTCCTCTGCGAATTCATGGAGAGCTAACCCTAACCCTAAGTGGAATTTTCCCCAATGGCATTCCCCATGTATTTTACTAGGAAATATACATAAGTCTGGTTAAAAAGTCATGCTCCCTCCTAACCATACTGATGGGCTCCAAATCCAATGGCGATGTCCGTTTTGCTCTGCGAATTCATGGAGAGCTAACCCTAACCCTAAGTGGAATTTTCCCCAATGGCATTCCCCATGTATTTTACTAGGAAATATACATAAGTCTGGTTAAAAAGTCCTGCTCCCTCCTAACCATACTGATGGGCTCCAAATCCAATGGCGATGTCCGTTTTGCTCTGCGAATTCATCGAGAGCTAACCCTAACCCTAAGTGGAATTTTCCCCAATGGCATTCCCCATGTATTTTACTAGGAAACATACATAAGTCTGGTTAAAAAGTCATTCTCCCTCCTAACCATACTGATGGGCTCCAAATCCAATGGCGATGTCCGTTTTGCTCTGCGAATTCATCGAGAGCTAACCCTAACCCTAAGTGGAATTTTCCCCAAAGGCATTCCCCATGTATTTTACTAGGAAATATACATAAGTCTGGATAAAAAGTCATGCTCCCTCCTAACCATACTGATGGGCTCCAAATCCAATGCGATGTCCGTTTTGCTCTGCGAATTCATGGAGAGCTAACCCTAACCCTAAGTGGAATTTTCCCCAATGGCATTCCCCATGTATTTTACTAGGAAACATACATAAGTCTGGTTAAAAAGTCATTCTCCCTCCTAACCATACTGATGGGCTCCAAATCCAATGGCGATGTCCGTTTTGCTCTGCGAATTCATTGAGAGCTAACCCTAACCCTAAGTGGAATTTTCCCCAATGGCATTCCCCATGTAATTAACTATGAAATATACATAAGTCTGGTTAAAATGTTATGCTCCCTCCTAACCATACTGATGGGCTCCAAATCCAATGGCGATGTCGGTTTTGCTCTGCGAATTCATGGAGAGCTAACCCTAACCCTAAGTGGAATTTTCCCCAATGGCATTCCCCATGTATTTTACTAGGAAATATACATAAGTCTGGTTAAAAAGTCGTGCTCCCTCCTAACCATACTGATGGGCTCCAAATCCAATGGCGATGTCCGTTTTGCTCTGCGAATTCATCGAGAGCTAACCCTAACCCTAAGTGGAATTTTCCCCAATGTCATTCCCCATGTATTTTACTAGGAAATATACATAAGTCTGGTTAAAAAGTCGTGCTCCCTCCTAACCATACTGATGGGCTCCAAATCCAATGGCGATGTCCGTTTTGCTCTTCGAATTCATGGACAGCTAACCCTAACCCTAAGTGGAATTTTCCCCAAAGGCATTTCCCCATGTATTTTACTAGGAAATATACATAAGTCTAATTAAAAAGTCGTGCTCCCTCCTAACCATACTGATGGGATCCAAATCTAATGGCGATGTCCATTTTGCTCTGCGAATTCATGGAGAGCTAACCCTAACCCTAAGTGGAATTTTCCCCAAAGGCATTTCTCCATGTATTTTACTAGGAAATATGCATAAGTCTAATTAAAAAGTCGTGCTCCCTCCTAACCATACTGATGGGCTCCAAATCCAATGGCGATGTCGGTTTTGCTCTGCGAATTCATGGAGAGCTAACCCTAACCCTAAGTGGAATTTTCCCCAATGGCATTCCCCATGTATTTTACTAGGAAATATACATAAGTCTGGTTAAAAAGTCGTGCTCCCTCCTAACCATACTGATGGGCTCCAAATCCAATGGCGATGTCCGTTTTGCTCTGCGAATTCATGGAGAGCTAACCCTAACCCTAAGTGGAATTTTCCCCAAAGGCATTCCCCATGTAATTAACTATGAAATATAAATAAGTCTGGTTAAAAAGTCGTGCTCCCTCCTAACCATACTGATGGGCTCCAAATCCAATGGCGATGTCCATTTTGCTCTGCGAATTCATGGAGAGCTAACCCTAACCCTAAGTGGAATTTTCCCCTATGGCATTCCCCATGTAATTAACTATGAAATATACATAAGTCTGGTTAAAATGTTATGCTCCCTCCTAACCATACTGATGGGCTCCAAATCCAATGGCGATGTCCGTTTTGCTCTGCGAATTCATGGAGAGCTAACCCTAACCCTAAGTGGAATTTTCCCCAATGGCATTCCCCATGTATTTTACTAGGAAATATACATAAGTCTGGTTAAAAAGTCGTGCTCCCTCCTAACCATACTGATGGGCTCCAAATCCAATGGCAATGTCCGTTTTGCTCTGCGAATTCATTGAGAGCTAACCCTAACCCTAAGTGGAATTTTCCCCAATGGCTTTTCCCCATGTATTTTACTAGGAAATATACATAAGTCTGGTTAAAAAGTCATGCTCCCCCCTAACCATACTGATGGGCTCCAAATCCAATGGCGATCTCGGTTTTGCTCTGCGAATTCATGGAGAGCTAACCCTAACCCTAAGTGGAATTTTCCCCTATGGCATTCCCCATGTATTTTACTAGGAAATATACATAAGTCTGGTTAAAAAGTCCTGCTCCCCCCTAACCATACTGATGGGCTCCAAATCCAATGGCGATGTCCGTTTTGCTCTGCGAATTCATGGAGAGCTAACCCTAACCCTAAGTGGAATTTTCCCCAAAGGCATTCCCCATGTATTTTACTAGGAAATATACATAAGTCTGGTTAAAAAGTCGTGCTCCCTCCTAACCATACTGATGGGCTCCAAATCTAATGGCAATGTCCATTTTGCTCTGCGAATTCATGGAGAGCTAACCCTAACCCTAAGTGGAATTTTCCCCAAAGGCATTCCCCAAGTATTTTACTAGGAAATATACATAAGTCTGGTTAAAAAGTCGTGCTCCCTCCTAACCATACTGATGGGCTCCAAATCCAATGGCGATGTCCGTTTTGCTCTGCGAATTCATGGAGAGCTAACCCTAACCCTAAGTGGAATTTTCCCCAATGTCATTCCCCATGTATTTTACTAGGAAATATACATAAGTCTGGTTAAAAAGTCGTGCTCCCTCCTAACCATACTGATGGGCTCCAAATCCAATGGCGATGTCCGTTTTGCTCTTCGAATTCATGGACAGCTAACCCTAACCCTAAGTGGAATTTTCCCCAAAGGCATTTCCCCATGTATTTTACTAGGAAATATACATAAGTCTAATTAAAAAGTCATGCTCCCTCCTAACCATACTGATGGGCTCCAAATCCAATGGCGATGTCCGTTTTGCTCTGCGAATTCATGGAGAGCTAACCCTAACCCTAAGTGGAATTTTCCCCAAAGGCATTTCTCCATGTATTTTACTAGGAAATATGCATAAGTCTAATTAAAAAGTCATGCTCCCTCCTAACCATACTGATGGGCTCCAAATCCAATGGCGATGTCCGTTTTGTCTGCGAATTCATGGAGAGCTAACCCTAACCCTAAGTGGAATTTTCCCCAAAGGCATTCCCCATGTATTTTACTAGGAAATATACATAAGTCTGGTTAAAAAGTCGTGCTCCCTCCTAACCATACTGATGGGCTCCAAATCTAATGGCGATGTCCATTTTGCTCTGCGAATTCATGGAGAGCTAACCCTAACCCTAAGTGGAATTTTCCCCAAAGGCATTTCTCCATGTATTTTACTAGGAAATATGCATAAGTCTAATTAAAAAGTCGTGCTCCCTCCTAACCATACTGATGGGCTCCAAATCCAATGGCGATGTCGGTTTTGCTCTGCGAATTCATGGAGAGCTAACCCTAACCCTAAGTGGAATTTTCCCCTATGGCATTCCCCATGTAATTAACTATGAAATATACATAAGTCTGGTTAAAATGTTATGCTCCCTCCTAACCATACTGATGGGCTCCAAATCCAATGGCGATGTCCGTTTTGCTCTGCGAATTCATGGAGAGCTAACCCTAACCCTAAGTGGAATTTTCCCCAATGGCATTCCCCATGTATTTTACTAGGAAATATACATAAGTCTGGTTAAAAAGTCGTGCTCCCTCCTAACCATACTGATGGGCTCCAAATCCAATGGCAATGTCCGTTTTGCTCTGCGAATTCATTGAGAGCTAACCCGAACCCTAAGTGGAATTTTCCCCAATGGCTTTTCCCCATGCATTTTACTAGGAAATATACATAAGTCTGGCTAAAAAGTCATGCTCCCTCCTAACCATACTGATGGGCTCCAAATCCAATGGCGATCTCGGTTTTGCTCTGCGAATTCATGGAGAGCTAACCCTAACCCTAAGTGGAATTTTCCCCAATGGCATTCCCCATGTATTTTACTAGGAAATATACATAAGTCTGGTTAAAAAGTCGTGCTCCCTCCTAACCATACTGATGGGCTCCAAATCCAATGGCGATGTCCGTTTTGCTCTGCGAATTCATGGAGAGCTAACCCTAACCCTAAGTGGAATTTTCCCCAATGGCATTTCCTCATGTATTTTACTAGGAAATATACATAAGTCTGGTTAAAAAGTTGTGCTCCCTCCTAACCATACTGATGGGCTCCAAATCCAATGGCGATGTCCGTTTTGCTCTGCGAATTCATGGAGAGCTAACCCTAACCCTAAGTGGAATTTTCCCCAATGGCATTCCCCATGTATTTTACTAGGAAATATACATAAGTCTGGTTAAAAAGTCGTGCTCCCTCCTAACCATACTGATGGGCTCCAAATTCAATGGCGATGTCCGTTTTGCTCTGCGAATTCATGGAGAGCTAACCCTAACCCTAAGTGGAATTTTCCCCAATGGCATTCCCCATGTATTTTACTAGGAAATATACATAAGTCTGGTTAAAAAGTCGTGCTCCCTCCTAACCATACTGATGGGCTCCAAATCCAATGGCGATGTCCGTTTTGCTCTGCGAATTCATGGAGAGCTAACCCTAACCCTAAGTGGAATTTTCCCCAATGGCATTCCCCATGTAATTAACTATGAAATATACATAAGTCTGGTTAAAATGTTATGCCCCCTCCTAACCATACTGATGGGCTCCAAATCCAATGGCGATGTCGGTTTTGTTCTGCGAATTCATGGAGAGCTAACCCTAACCCTAAGTGGAATTTTCCCCAATGGCATTTCCTCATGTATTTTACTAGGAAATATACATAAGTCTGGTTAAAAAGTCGTGCTCCCTCCTAACCATACTGATGGGCTCCAAATCCAATGGCGATGTCCGTTTTGCTCTGCGAATTCATGGAGAGCTAACCCTAACCCTAAGTGGAATTTTCCCCAATGGCATTCCCCATGTATTTTACTAGGAAATATACATAAGTCTGGTTAAAAAGTCGTGCTCCCTCCTAACCATACTGATGGGCTCCAAATCCAATGGCAATGTCCGTTTTGCTCTGCGAATTCATGGAGAGCTAACCCTAACCCTAAGTGGAATTTTCCCCAATGGCTTTTCCCCATGTATTTTACTAGGAAATATACATAAGTCTGGTTAAAAAGTCATGCTCCCTCCTAACCATACTGATGGGCTCCAAATCCAATGGCGATCTCGGTTTTGCTCTGCGAATTCATGGAGAGCTAACCCTAACCCTAAGTGGAATTTTCCCCAATGGCATTTCCTCATGTATTTTACTAGGAAATATACATAAGTCTGGTTAAAAAGTCGTGCTCCCTCCTAACCATACTGATGGGCTCCAAATCCAATGGCGATGTCCGTTTTGCTCTGCGAATTCATGGAGAGCTAACCCTAACCCTAAGTGGAATTTTCCCCAATGGCATTCCCCATGTATTTTACTAGGAAATATACATAAGTCTGGTTAAAAAGTCGTGCTCCCTCCTAACCATACTGATGGGCTCCAAATCCAATGGCGATGTCCGTTTTGCTCTGCGAATTCATGGAGAGCTAACCCTAACCCTAAGTGGAATTTTCCCCAATGGCATTTCCTCATGTATTTTACTAGGAAATATACATAAGTCTGGTTAAAAAGTCGTGCTCCCTCCTAACCATACTGATGGGCTCCAAATCCAATGGCGATGTCCGTTTTGCTCTGCGAATTCATGGAGAGCTAACCCTAACCCTAAGTGGAATTTTCCCCAATGGCATTCCCCATGTATTTTACTAGGAAATATACATAAGTCTGGTTAAAAAGTCGTGCTCCCTCCTAACCATACTGATGGGCTCCAAATTCAATGGCGATGTCCGTTTTGCTCTGCGAATTCATGGAGAGCTAACCCTAACCCTAAGTGGAATTTTACCCAATGGCATTCCCCATGTATTTTACTAGGAAATATACATAAGTCTGGTTAAAAAGTCGTGCTCCCTCCTAACCATACTGATGGGCTCCAAATCCAATGGCGATGTCCGTTTTGCTCTGCGAATTCATGGAGAGCTAACCCTAACCCTAAGTGGAATTTTCCCCAATGGCATTCCCCATGTATTTTACTAGGAAATTTACATAAGTCTGGTTAAAAAGTCGTGCTCCCTCCTAACCATACTGATGGGCTCCAAATCCAATGGCGATGTCCGTTTTGCTCTGCAAATTCATGGAGAGCTAACCCTAACCCTAAGTGGAATTTTCCCCAATGGCTTTTCCCCATGTATTTTACTAGGAAATATACATAAGTCTGGTTAAAAAGTCATGCTCCCTCCTAACCATACTGATGGGCTCCAAATCCAATGGCGATGTCGGTTTTGCTCTGCGAATTCATGGAGAGCTAACCCTAACCCTAAGTGGAATTTTCCCCAATGGCATTTCCCCATGTATTTTACTAGGAAATATACATAAGTCTGGTTAAAAAGTCGTGCTCCCTCCTAACCATACTGATGGGCTCCAAATCCAATGGCGATGTCCGTTTTGCTCTGCGAATTCATGGAGAGCTAACTCTAACCCTAAGTGGAATTTTCCCCAATGGCATTCCCCATGTATTTACTAGGAAATATACATAAGTCTGGTTAAAAAGTCGTGCTCCCTCCTAACCATACTGATGGGCTCCAAATCCAATGGCGATGTCCGTTTTGCTCTGCGAATTCATGGAGAGCTAACCCTAACCCTAAGTGGAATTTTCCCCAATGGCATTTCCCCATGTATTTTACTAGGAAATATACATAAGTCTGGTTAAAAAGTCGTGCCCCCTCCTAAACATACTGATGGGCTCCAAATCCAATGTCGATGTCCGTTTTGCTCTGCGAATTCATGGAGAGCTAACCCTAACCCTAAGTGGAATTTTCCCCAATGGCATTCCCCATGTATTTTACTAGGAAATATACATAAGTCTGGTTAAAAAGTCGTGCTCCCTCCTAACCATACTGATGGGCTCCAAATCCAATGGCGATGTCCGTTTTCCTCTGCGAATTCATGGAGAGCTAACCCTAACCCTAAGTGGAATTTTCCCCAATGGCATTCCCCATGTATTTTACTAGGAAATATACATAAGTCTGGTTAAAAAGTCATGCTCCCTCCTAACCATACTGATGGGCTCCAAATCCAATGGCGATGTCCGTTTTGCTCTGCGAATTCATGGAGAGCTAACCCTAACCCTAAGTGGAATTTTCCCCAATGGCATTCCCCATGTATTTTACTAGGAAATATACATAAGTCTGGTTAAAAAGTCCTGCTCCCTCCTAACCATACTGATGGGCTCCAAATCCAATGGCGATGTCCGTTTTGCTCTGCGAATTCATCGAGAGCTAACCCTAACCCTAAGTGGAATTTTCCCCAATGGCATTCCCCATGTATTTTACTAGGAAACATACATAAGTCTGGTTAAAAAGTCATTCTCCCTCCTAACCATACTGATGGGCTCCAAATCCAATGGCGATGTCCGTTTTGCTCTGCGAATTCATCGAGAGCTAACCCTAACCCTAAGTGGAATTTTCCCCAAAGGCATTCCCCATGTATTTTACTAGGAAATATACATAAGTCTGGATAAAAAGTCATGCTCCCTCCTAACCATACTGATGGGCTCCAAATCCAATGCGATGTCCGTTTTGCTCTGCGAATTCATGGAGAGCTAACCCTAACCCTAAGTGGAATTTTCCCCAATGGCATTCCCCATGTATTTTACTAGGAAACATACATAAGTCTGGTTAAAAAGTCATTCTCCCTCCTAACCATACTGATGGGCTCCAAATCCAATGGCGATGTCCGTTTTGCTCTGCGAATTCATTGAGAGCTAACCCTAACCCTAAGTGGAATTTTCCCCAATGGCATTCCCCATGTAATTAACTATGAAATATACATAAGTCTGGTTAAAATGTTATGCTCCCTCCTAACCATACTGATGGGCTCCAAATCCAATGGCGATGTCGGTTTTGCTCTGCGAATTCATGGAGAGCTAACCCTAACCCTAAGTGGAATTTTCCCCAATGGCATTCCCCATGTATTTTACTAGGAAATATACATAAGTCTGGTTAAAAAGTCGTGCTCCCTCCTAACCATACTGATGGGCTCCAAATCCAATGGCGATGTCCGTTTTGCTCTGCGAATTCATCGAGAGCTAACCCTAACCCTAAGTGGAATTTTCCCCAATGTCATTCCCCATGTATTTTACTAGGAAATATACATAAGTCTGGTTAAAAAGTCGTGCTCCCTCCTAACCATACTGATGGGCTCCAAATCCAATGGCGATGTCCGTTTTGCTCTTCGAATTCATGGAGAGCTAACCCTAACCCTAAGTGGAATTTTCCCCAAAGGCATTTCCCCATGTATTTTACTAGGAAATATACATAAGTCTAATTAAAAAGTCGTGCTCCCTCCTAACCATACTGATGGGATCCAAATCTAATGGCGATGTCCATTTTGCTCTGCGAATTCATGGAGAGCTAACCCTAACCCTAAGTGGAATTTTCCCCAAAGGCATTTCTCCATGTATTTTACTAGGAAATATGCATAAGTCTAATTAAAAAGTCGTGCTCCCTCCTAACCATACTGATGGGCTCCAAATCCAATGGCGATGTCGGTTTTGCTCTGCGAATTCATGGAGAGCTAACCCTAACCCTAAGTGGAATTTTCCCCAATGGCATTCCCCATGTATTTTACTAGGAAATATACATAAGTCTGGTTAAAAAGTCGTGCTCCCTCCTAACCATACTGATGGGCTCCAAATCCAATGGCAATGTCCGTTTTGCTCTGCGAATTCATGGAGAGCTAACCCTAACCCTAAGTGGAATTTTCCCCAATGGCTTTTCCCCATGTATTTTACTAGGAAATATACATAAGTCTGGTTAAAAAGTCATGCTCCCTCCTAACCATACTGATGGGCTCCAAATCCAATGGCGATCTCGGTTTTGCTCTCCGAATTCATGGAGAGCTAACCCTAACCCTAAGTGGAATTTTCCCCAATGGCATTTCCTCATGTATTTTACTAGGAAATATACATAAGTCTGGTTAAAAAGTCGTGCTCCCTCCTAACCATACTGATGGGCTCCAAATCCAATGGCGATGTCCGTTTTGCTCTGCGAATTCATGGAGAGCTAACCCTAACCCTAAGTGGAATTTTCCCCAATGGCATTCCCCATGTATTTTACTAGGAAATATACATAAGTCTGGTTAAAAAGTCGTGCTCCCTCCTAACCATACTGATGGGCTCCAAATCCAATGGCGATGTCCGTTTTGCTCTGCGAATTCATGGAGAGCTAACCCTAACCCTAAGTGGAATTTTCCCCAATGGCATTTCCTCATGTATTTTACTAGGAAATATACATAAGTCTGGTTAAAAAGTCGTGCTCCCTCCTAACCATACTGATGGGCTCCAAATCCAATGGCGATGTCCGTTTTGCTCTGCGAATTCATGGAGAGCTAACCCTCACCCTAAGTGGAATTTTCCCCAATGGCATTCCCCATGTATTTTACTAGGAAATATACATAAGTCTGGTTAAAAAGTCGTGCTCCCTCCTAACCATACTGATGGGCTCCAAATTCAATGGCGATGTCCGTTTTGCTCTGCGAATTCATGGAGAGCTAACCCTAACCCTAAGTGGAATTTTACCCAATGGCATTCCCCATGTATTTTACTAGGAAATATACATAAGTCTGGTTAAAAAGTCGTGCTCCCTCCTAACCATACTGATGGGCTCCAAATCCAATGGCGATGTCCGTTTTGCTCTGCGAATTCATGGAGAGCTAACCCTAACCCTAAGTGGAATTTTCCCCAATGGCATTCCCCATGTATTTTACTAGGAAATTTACATAAGTCTGGTTAAAAAGTCGTGCTCCCTCCTAACCATACTGATGGGCTCCAAATCCAATGGCGATGTCCGTTTTGCTCTGCAAATTCATGGAGAGCTAACCCTAACCCTAAGTGGAATTTTCCCCAATGGCTTTTCCCCATGTATTTTACTAGGAAATATACATAAGTCTGGTTAAAAAGTCATGCTCCCTCCTAACCATACTGATGGGCTCCAAATCCAATGGCGATGTCGGTTTTGCTCTGCGAATTCATGGAGAGCTAACCCTAACCCTAAGTGGAATTTTCCCCAATGGCATTTCCCCATGTATTTTACTAGGAAATATACATAAGTCTGGTTAAAAAGTCGTGCTCCCTCCTAACCATACTGATGGGCTCCAAATCCAATGGCGATGTCCGTTTTGCTCTGCGAATTCATGGAGAGCTAACTCTAACCCTAAGTGGAATTTTCCCCAATGGCATTCCCCATGTATTTACTAGGAAATATACATAAGTCTGGTTAAAAAGTCGTGCTCCCTCCTAACCATACTGATGGGCTCCAAATCCAATGGCGATGTCCGTTTTGCTCTGCGAATTCATGGAGAGCTAACCCTAACCCTAAGTGGAATTTTCCCCAATGGCATTTCCCCATGTATTTTACTAGGAAATATACATAAGTCTGGTTAAAAAGTCGTGCCCCCTCCTAACCATACTGATGGGCTCCAAATCCAATGTCGATGTCCGTTTTGCTCTGCGAATTCATGGAGAGCTAACCCTAACCCTAAGTGGAATTTTCCCCAATGGCATTCCCCATGTATTTTACTAGGAAATATACATAAGTCTGGTTAAAAAGTCGTGCTCCCTCCTAACCATACTGATGGGCTCCAAATCCAATGGCGATGTCCGTTTTCCTCTGCGAATTCATGGAGAGCTAACCCTAACCCTAAGTGGAATTTTCCCCAATGGCATTCCCCATGTATTTTACTAGGAAATATACATAAGTCTGGTTAAAAAGTCATGCTCCCTCCTAACCATACTGATGGGCTCCAAATCCAATGGCGATGTCCGTTTTGCTCTGCGAATTCATGGAGAGCTAACCCTAACCCTAAGTGGAATTTTCCCCAATGGCATTCCCCATGTATTTTACTAGGAAATATACATAAGTCTGGTTAAAAAGTCCTGCTCCCTCCTAACCATACTGATGGGCTCCAAATCCAATGGCGATGTCCGTTTTGCTCTGCGAATTCATCGAGAGCTAACCCTAACCCTAAGTGGAATTTTCCCCAATGGCATTCCCCATGTATTTTACTAGGAAACATACATAAGTCTGGTTAAAAAGTCATTCTCCCTCCTAACCATACTGATGGGCTCCAAATCCAATGGCGATGTCCGTTTTGCTCTGCGAATTCATCGAGAGCTAACCCTAACCCTAAGTGGAATTTTCCCCAAAGGCATTCCCCATGTATTTTACTAGGAAATATACATAAGTCTGGATAAAAAGTCATGCTCCCTCCTAACCATACTGATGGGCTCCAAATCCAATGGCGATGTCCGTTTTGCTCTGCGAATTCATCGAGAGCTAACCCTAACCCTAAGTGGAATTTTCCCCAATGGCATTCCCCATGTATTTTACGAGGAAATATACATAAGTCTGGTTAAAAAGTCATGCTGCCTCCTAACCATACTGATGGGCTCCAAATCCAATGGCGATGTCCGTTTTGCTCTGCGAATTCATGGAGAGCTAACCCTAACCCTAAGAGGAATTTTCCCCAATGGCATTTCCCCATGTATTTTATTAGGAAATATACATAAGTCTGGTTAAAAAGTCGTACTCCCTCCTAACCATACTGATGGGCTCCAAATCCAATGGCGATGTCCGTTTTGCTCTGCGAATTCATGGAGAGCTAACCCTAACCCTAAGTGGAATTTTCCCCAATGGCATTCCCCATGTATTTTACTAGGAAATATACATAAGTCTGGTTAAAAAGTCGTGCTCCCTCCTAACCATACTGATGGGCTCCAAATCCAATGGCGATGTCCGTTTTGCTCTGCGAATTCATGGAGAGCTAACCCTAACCCTAAGTGGAATTTTCCCCAAAGGCATTTCCCCATGTATTTTACTAGGAAATATACATAAGTCTGGTTAAAAAGTCGTGCTCCCTCCTAACCATACTGATGGGCTCCAAATCCAATGGCGATGTCCGTTTTGCTCTGCGAATTCATGGAGAGCTAACCCTAACCCTAAGTGGAATTTTCCCCAATGGCATTCCCCATGTATTTTACTAGGAAATATACATAAGTCTGGTTAAAAAGTCCTGCTCCCCCCTAACCATACTGATGGGCTCCAAATCCAATGGCAATGTCCATTTTGTTCTGCGAATTCATGGAGAGCTAACCCTAACCCTTAGTGGAATTTTCCCCAATGGCATTCCCCATGTATTTTATAGGAAACATACATAAGTCTGGTTAAAAAGTCGTGCTCCCTCCTAACCATACTGATGGGCTCCAAATCCAATGGCGATGTCCGTTTTGCTCTGCGAATTCATGGAGAGCTAACCCTAACCCTAAGTGGAATTTTCCCCAATGGCATTTCCCCATGTATTTTACTAGGAAATATACATAAGTCTGGTTAAAAAGTCGTGATCCCTCCTAACCATACTGATGGGCTCCAAATCCAATGGCGATGTCCGTTTTGCTCTGCGAATTCATGGACAGCTAACCCTAACCCTAAGTGGAATTTTCCCCAATGGCATTCCCCATGTATTTTACTAGGAAACATACATAAGTCTGGTTAAAAAGTCGTGCTCCGTCCTAACCATACTGATGGGCTCCAAATCCAATGGCGATGTCCGTTTTGCTCTGCGAATTCATCGGGAGCTAACCCTAACCCTAAGTGGAATTTTCCCCAAAGGCATTCCCCATGTATTTTACTAGAAATATACATAAGTCTGGTTAAAAAGTCATGCTCCCTCCTAACCATATTGATGGGCTCCAAATCCAATGGCGATGTCCGTTTTGCTCTGCGAATTCATGGAGAGCTAACCCTAACCCTAAGTGGAATTTTCCCCAATGGCATTCCCCATGTATTTTACTAGGAAATATACATAAGTCTGGTTAAAAAGTCGTGCTCCCTCCTAACCATACTGATGGGCTCCAAATCCAATGGCGATGTCCGTTTTGCTCTGCGAATTCATGGAGAGCTAACCCTAACCCTAAGTGGAATTTTCCCCAAAGGCATTCCCCATGTATTTTACTAGGAAATATACATAAGTCTGGTTAAAAAGTCGTGCTCCCTCCTAACCATACTGATGGGCTCCAAATCCAATGGCGATGTCCATTTTGCTCTGCGAATTCATGGAGAGCTAACCCTAACCCTAAGTGGAATTTTCCCCAATGGCATTCCCCATGTAATTAACTATGAAATATACATAAGTCTGGTTAAAATGTTATGCTCCCTCCTAACCATACTGATGGGCTCCAAATCCAATGGCGATGTCCGTTTTGCTCTGCGAATTCATGGAGAGCTAACCCTAACCCTAAGTGGAATTTTCCCCAATGGCATTCCCCATGTATTTTACTAGGAAATATACATAAGTCTGGTTAAAAAGTCGTGCTCCCTCCTAACCATACTGATGGGCTCCAAATCCAATGGCGATGTCCATTTTGCTCTGCGAATTCATGGAGAGCTAACCCTAACCCTAAGTGGAATTTTCCCCAATGGCATTCCCCATGTAATTAACTATGAAATATACATAAGTCTGGTTAAAATGTTATGCTCCCTCCTAACCATACTGATGGGCTCCAAATCCAATGGCGATCTCCGTTTTGCTCTGCGAATTCATGGAGAGCTAACCCTAACCCTAAGTGGAATTTTCCCCAATGGCATTCCCCATGTATTTTACGAGGAAATATACATAAGTCTGGTTAAAAAGTCATGCTGCCTCCTAACCATACTGATGGGCTCCAAATCCAATGGCGATGTCCGTTTTGCTCTGCGAATTCATGGAGAGCTAACCCTAACCCTAAGAGGAATTTTCCCCAATGGCATTCCCCATGTATTTTACTAGGAAACATACATAAGTCTGGTTAAAAAGTCGTGCTCCCTCCTAACCATACTGATGGGCTCCAAATCCAATGGCGATGTCCGTTTTGCTCTGCGAATTCATGGACAGCTAACCCTAACCCTAAGTGGAATTTTCCCCAATGGCATTCCCCATGTATTTTACTAGGAAACATACATAAGTCTGGTTAAAAAGTCGTGCTCCCTCCTAACCATACTGATGGGCTCCAAATCCAATGGCGATGTCCGTTTTGCTCTGCGAATTCATGGAGAGCTAACCCTAACCCTAAGTGGAATTTTCCCCAATGGCATTCCCCATGTATTTTACTAGGAAATATACATAAGTCTGGTTAAAAAGTCGTGCTCCCTCCTAACCATACTGATGGGCTCCAAATCCAATGGCGATGTCCGTTTTGCTCTGCGAATTCATGGAGAGCTAACCCTAACCCTAAGTGGAATTTCCCCCAATGGCATTCCCCATGTAATTAACTATGAAATATACATAAGTCTGGTTAAAATGTTATGCCCCCTCCTAACCATACTGATTGGCTCCAAATCCAATGGCGATGTCGGTTTTGCTCTGCGAATTCATGGAGAGCTAACCCTAACCCTAAGTGGAATTTTCCCCAATGGCATTTCCTCATGTATTTTACTAGGAAATATACATAAGTCTGGTTAAAAAGTCGTGCTCCCTCCTAACCATACTGATGGGCTCCAAATCCAATGGCGATGTCCGTTTTGCTCTGCGAATTCATGGAGAGCTAACCCTAACCCTAAGTGGAATTTTCCCCAATGGCATTCCCCATGTATTTTACTAGGAAATATACATAAGTCTGGTTAAAAAGTCGTGCTCCCCCCTAACCATACTGATGGGCTCCAATTTCCAATGGCGATGTCCGTTTTGCTCTGCGAATTCATGGAGAGCTAACCCTAACCCTAAGTGGAATTTTCCCCAATGGCATTTCCTCATGTATTTTACTAGGAAATATACATAAGTCTGGTTAAAAAGTTGTGCTCCCTCCTAACCATACTGATGGGCTCCAAATCCAATGGCGATGTCCGTTTTGCTCTGCGAATTCATGGAGAGCTAACCCTAACCCTAAGTGGAATTTTCCCCAATGGCATTCCCCATGTATTTTACTAGGAAATATACATAAGTCTGGTTAAAAAGTCGTGCTCCCTCCTAACCATACTGATGGGCTCCAAATTCAATGGCGATGTCCGTTTTGCTCTGCGAATTCATGGAGAGCTAACCCTAACCCTAAGTGGAATTTTCCCCAATGGCATTCCCCATGTATTTTACTAGGAAATATACATAAGTCTGGTTAAAAAGTCGTGCTCCCTCCTAACCATACTGATGGGCTCCAAATCCAATGGCGATGTCCGTTTTGCTCTGCGAATTCATGGAGAGCTAACCCTAACCCTAAGTGGAATTTTCCCCAATGGCATTCCCCATGTAATTAACTATGAAATATACATAAGTCTGGTTAAAATGTTATGCCCCCTCCTAACCATACTGATGGGCTCCAAATCCAATGGCGATGTCGGTTTTGTTCTGCGAATTCATGGAGAGCTAACCCTAACCCTAAGTGGAATTTTCCCCAATGGCATTTCCTCATGTATTTTACTAGGAAATATACATAAGTCTGGTTAAAAAGTCGTGCTCCCTCCTAACCATACTGATGGGCTCCAAATCCAATGGCGATGTCCGTTTTGCTCTGCGAATTCATGGAGAGCTAACCCTAACCCTAAGTGGAATTTTCCCCAATGGCATTCCCCATGTATTTTACTAGGAAATATACATAAGTCTGGTTAAAAAGTCGTGCTCCCTCCTAACCATACTGATGGGCTCCAAATCCAATGGCAATGTCCGTTTTGCTCTGCGAATTCATGGAGAGCTAACCCTAACCCTAAGTGGAATTTTCCCCAATGGCTTTTCCCCATGTATTTTACTAGGAAATATACATAAGTCTGGTTAAAAAGTCATGCTCCCTCCTAACCATACTGATGGGCTCCAAATCCAATGGCGATCTCGGTTTTGCTCTGCGAATTCATGGAGAGCTAACCCTAACCCTAAGTGGAATTTTCCCCAATGGCATTTCCTCATGTATTTTACTAGGAAATATACATAAGTCTGGTTAAAAAGTCGTGCTCCCTCCTAACCATACTGATGGGCTCCAAATCCAATGGCGATGTCCGTTTTGCTCTGCGAATTCATGGAGAGCTAACCCTAACCCTAAGTGGAATTTTCCCCAATGGCATTCCCCATGTATTTTACTAGGAAATATACATAAGTCTGGTTAAAAAGTCGTGCTCCCTCCTAACCATACTGATGGGCTCCAAATCCAATGGCGATGTCCGTTTTGCTCTGCGAATTCATGGAGAGCTAACCCTAACCCTAAGTGGAATTTTCCCCAATGGCATTTCCTCATGTATTTTACTAGGAAATATACATAAGTCTGGTTAAAAAGTCGTGCTCCCTCCTAACCATACTGATGGGCTCCAAATCCAATGGCGATGTCCGTTTTGCTCTGCGAATTCATGGAGAGCTAACCCTAACCCTAAGTGGAATTTTACCCAATGGCATTCCCCATGTATTTTACTAGGAAATATACATAAGTCTGGTTAAAAAGTCGTGCTCCCTCCTAACCATACTGATGGGCTCCAAATCCAATGGCGATGTCCGTTTTGCTCTGCGAATTCATGGAGAGCTAACCCTAACCCTAAGTGGAATTTTCCCCAATGGCATTCCCCATGTATTTTACTAGGAAATTTACATAAGTCTGGTTAAAAAGTCGTGCTCCCTCCTAACCATACTGATGGGCTCCAAATCCAATGGCGATGTCCGTTTTGCTCTGCAAATTCATGGAGAGCTAACCCTAACCCTAAGTGGAATTTTCCCCAATGGCTTTTCCCCATGTATTTTACTAGGAAATATACATAAGTCTGGTTAAAAAGTCATGCTCCCTCCTAACCATACTGATGGGCTCCAAATCCAATGGCGATGTCGGTTTTGCTCTGCGAATTCATGGAGAGCTAACCCTAACCCTAAGTGGAATTTTCCCCAATGGCATTTCCCCATGTATTTTACTAGGAAATATACATAAGTCTGGTTAAAAAGTCGTGCTCCCTCCTAACCATACTGATGGGCTCCAAATCCAATGGCGATGTCCGTTTTGCTCTGCGAATTCATGGAGAGCTAACTCTAACCCTAAGTGGAATTTTCCCCAATGGCATTCCCCATGTATTTACTAGGAAATATACATAAGTCTGGTTAAAAAGTCGTGCTCCCTCCTAACCATACTGATGGGCTCCAAATCCAATGGCGATGTCCGTTTTGCTCTGCGAATTCATGGAGAGCTAACCCTAACCCTAAGTGGAATTTTCCCCAATGGCATTTCCCCATGTATTTTACTAGGAAATATACATAAGTCTGGTTAAAAAGTCGTGCCCCCTCCTAACCATACTGATGGGCTCCAAATCCAATGTCGATGTCCGTTTTGCTCTGCGAATTCATGGAGAGCTAACCCTAACCCTAAGTGGAATTTTCCCCAATGGCATTCCCCATGTATTTTACTAGGAAATATACATAAGTCTGGTTAAAAAGTCGTGCTCCCTCCTAACCATACTGATGGGCTCCAAATCCAATGGCGATGTCCGTTTTCCTCTGCGAATTCATGGAGAGCTAACCCTAACCCTAAGTGGAATTTTCCCCAATGGCATTCCCCATGTATTTTACTAGGAAATATACATAAGTCTGGTTAAAAAGTCATGCTCCCTCCTAACCATACTGATGGGCTCCAAATCCAATGGCGATGTCCGTTTTGCTCTGCGAATTCATGGAGAGCTAACCCTAACCCTAAGTGGAATTTTCCCCAATGGCATTCCCCATGTATTTTACTAGGAAATATACATAAGTCTGGTTAAAAAGTCCTGCTCCCTCCTAACCATACTGATGGGCTCCAAATCCAATGGCGATGTCCGTTTTGCTCTGCGAATTCATCGAGAGCTAACCCTAACCCTAAGTGGAATTTTCCCCAATGGCATTCCCCATGTATTTTACTAGGAAACATACATAAGTCTGGTTAAAAAGTCGTGCTCCCTCCTAACCATACTGATGGGCTCCAAATCCAATGGCGATGTCCGTTTTGCTCTGCGAATTCATGGAGAGCTAACCCTAACCCTAAGTGGAATTTTCCCCAATGGCATTCCCCATGTATTTTACTAGGAAATTTACATAAGTCTGGTTAAAAAGTCGTGCTCCCTCCTAACCATACTGATGGGCTCCAAATCCAATGGCGATGTCCGTTTTGCTCTGCAAATTCATGGAGAGCTAACCCTAACCCTAAGTGGAATTTTCCCCAATGGCTTTTCCCCATGTATTTTACTAGGAAATATACATAAGTCTGGTTAAAAAGTCATGCTCCCTCCTAACCATACTGATGGGCTCCAAATCCAATGGCGATGTCGGTTTTGCTCTGCGAATTCATGGAGAGCTAACCCTAACCCTAAGTGGAATTTTCCCCAATGGCATTTCCCCATGTATTTTACTAGGAAATATACATAAGTCTGGTTAAAAAGTCGTGCTCCCTCCTAACCATACTGATGGGCTCCAAATCCAATGGCGATGTCCGTTTTGCTCTGCGAATTCATGGAGAGCTAACTCTAACCCTAAGTGGAATTTTCCCCAATGGCATTCCCCATGTATTTACTAGGAAATATACATAAGTCTGGTTAAAAAGTCGTGCTCCCTCCTAACCATACTGATGGGCTCCAAATCCAATGGCGATGTCCGTTTTGCTCTGCGAATTCATGGAGAGCTAACCCTAACCCTAAGTGGAATTTTCCCCAATGGCATTTCCCCATGTATTTTACTAGGAAATATACATAAGTCTGGTTAAAAAGTCGTGCCCCCTCCTAACCATACTGATGGGCTCCAAATCCAATGTCGATGTCCGTTTTGCTCTGCGAATTCATGGAGAGCTAACCCTAACCCTAAGTGGAATTTTCCCCAATGGCATTCCCCATGTATTTTACTAGGAAATATACATAAGTCTGGTTAAAAAGTCGTGCTCCCTCCTAACCATACTGATGGGCTCCAAATCCAATGGCGATGTCCGTTTTCCTCTGCGAATTCATGGAGAGCTAACCCTAACCCTAAGTGGAATTTTCCCCAATGGCATTCCCCATGTATTTTACTAGGAAATATACATAAGTCTGGTTAAAAAGTCATGCTCCCTCCTAACCATACTGATGGGCTCCAAATCCAATGGCGATGTCCGTTTTGCTCTGCGAATTCATGGAGAGCTAACCCTAACCCTAAGTGGAATTTTCCCCAATGGCATTCCCCATGTATTTTACTAGGAAATATACATAAGTCTGGTTAAAAAGTCCTGCTCCCTCCTAACCATACTGATGGGCTCCAAATCCAATGGCGATGTCCGTTTTGCTCTGCGAATTCATCGAGAGCTAACCCTAACCCTAAGTGGAATTTTCCCCAATGGCATTCCCCATGTATTTTACTAGGAAACATACATAAGTCTGGTTAAAAAGTCATTCTCCCTCCTAACCATACTGATGGGCTCCAAATCC
Organism: Thamnophis sirtalis; assembly: GCF_051295495.1. Taxonomy (NCBI): domain Eukaryota; kingdom Metazoa; phylum Chordata; class Lepidosauria; order Squamata; family Natricidae; genus Thamnophis; species Thamnophis sirtalis. Next base: position 1,197,635 of record NW_028261383.1, read on the forward strand.
AATGGCGATGTCCGTTTTGCTCTGCGAATTCATCGAGAGCTAACCCTAACCCTAAGTGGAATTTTCCCCAAAGGCATTCCCCATGTATTTTACTAGGAAATATACATAAGTCTGGATAAAAAGTCATGCTCCCTCCTAACCATACTGATGGGCTCCAAATCCAATGCGATGTCCGTTTTGCTCTGCGAATTCATGGAGAGCTAACCCTAACCCTAAGTGGAATTTTCCCCAATGGCATTCCCCATGTATTTTACTAGGAAACATACATAAGTCTGGTTAAAAAGTCATTCTCCCTCCTAACCATACTGATGGGCTCCAAATCCAATGGCGATGTCCGTTTTGCTCTGCGAATTCATTGAGAGCTAACCCTAACCCTAAGTGGAATTTTCCCCAATGGCATTCCCCATGTAATTAACTATGAAATATACATAAGTCTGGTTAAAATGTTATGCTCCCTCCTAACCATACTGATGGGCTCCAAATCCAATGGCGATGTCGGTTTTGCTCTGCGAATTCATGGAGAGCTAACCCTAACCCTAAGTGGAATTTTCCCCAATGGCATTCCCCATGTATTTTACTAGGAAATATACATAAGTCTGGTTAAAAAGTCGTGCTCCCTCCTAACCATACTGATGGGCTCCAAATCCAATGGCGATGTCCGTTTTGCTCTGCGAATTCATCGAGAGCTAACCCTAACCCTAAGTGGAATTTTCCCCAATGTCATTCCCCATGTATTTTACTAGGAAATATACATAAGTCTGGTTAAAAAGTCGTGCTCCCTCCTAACCATACTGATGGGCTCCAAATCCAATGGCGATGTCCGTTTTGCTCTTCGAATTCATGGACAGCTAACCCTAACCCTAAGTGGAATTTTCCCCAAAGGCATTTCCCCATGTATTTTACTAGGAAATATACATAAGTCTAATTAAAAAGTCGTGCTCCCTCCTAACCATACTGATGGGATCCAAATCTAATGGCGATGTCCATTTTGCTCTGCGAATTCATGGAGAGCTAACCCTAACCCTAAGTGGAATTTTCCCCAAAGGCATTTCTCCATGTATTTTACTAGGAAATATGCATAAGTCTAATTAAAAAGTCGTGCTCCCTCCTAACCATACTGATGGGCTCCAAATCCAATGGCGATGTCGGTTTTGCTCTGCGAATTCATGGAGAGCTAACCCTAACCCTAAGTGGAATTTTCCCCAATGGCATTCCCCATGTATTTTACTAGGAAATATACATAAGTCTGGTTAAAAAGTCGTGCTCCCTCCTAACCATACTGATGGGCTCCAAATCCAATGGCGATGTCCGTTTTGCTCTGCGAATTCATGGAGAGCTAACCCTAACCCTAAGTGGAATTTTCCCCAAAGGCATTCCCCATGTAATTAACTATGAAATATAAATAAGTCTGGTTAAAAAGTCGTGCTCCCTCCTAACCATACTGATGGGCTCCAAATCCAATGGCGATGTCCATTTTGCTCTGCGAATTCATGGAGAGCTAACCCTAACCCTAAGTGGAATTTTCCGCTATGGCATTCCCCATGTAATTAACTATGAAATATACATAAGTCTGGTTAAAATGTTATGCTCCCTCCTAACCATACTGATGGGCTCCAAATCCAATGGCGATGTCCGTTTTGCTCTGCGAATTCATGGAGAGCTAACCCTAACCCTAAGTGGAATTTTCCCCAATGGCATTCCCCATGTATTTTACTAGGAAATATACATAAGTCTGGTTAAAAAGTCGTGCTCCCTCCTAACCATACTGATGGGCTCCAAATCCAATGGCAATGTCCGTTTTGCTCTGCGAATTCATTGAGAGCTAACCCTAACCCTAAGTGGAATTTTCCCCAATGGCTTTTCCCCATGTATTTTACTAGGAAATATACATAAGTCTGGTTAAAAAGTCATGCTCCCTCCTAACCATACTGATGGGCTCCAAATCCAATGGCGATCTCGGTTTTGCTCTGCGAATTCATGGAGAGCTAACCCTAACCCTAAGTGGAATTTTCCCCTATGGCATTCCCCATGTATTTTACTAGGAAATATACATAAGTCTGGTTAAAAAGTCCTGCTCCCCCCTAACCATACTGATGGGCTCTAAATCCAATGGTGATGTCCGTTTTGCTCTGCTAATTCATGGAGAGCTAACCCTAACCCTAAGTGGAATTTTCCCCAATGGCATTCCCCATGTATTTTACTAGGAAATATACATAAGTCTGGTTAAAAAGTCGTGCTCCCTCCTAACCATACTGATGGGCTCCAAATCCAATGGCAATGTCCGTTTTGCTCTGCGAATTCATTGAGAGCTAACCCTAACCCTAAGTGGAATTTTCCCCAATGGCTTTTCCCCATGTATTTTACTAGGAAATATACATAAGTCTGGTTAAAAAGTCATGCTCCCTCCTAACCATACTGATGGGCTCCAAATCCAATGGCGATCTCGGTTTTGCTCTGCGAATTCATGGAGAGCTAACCCTAACCCTAAGTGGAATTTTCCCCAATGGCATTCCCCATGTATTTTACTAGGAAATATACATAAGTCTGGTTAAAAAGTCATGCTCCCTCCTAACCATACTGATGGGCTCCAAATCCAATGGCGATGTCCGTTTTGCTCTGCGAATTCATGGAGAGCTAACCCTAACCCTAAGTGGAATTTTCCCCAATGGCATTTCCTCATGTATTTTACTAGGAAATATACATAAGTCTGGTTAAAAAGTCCTGCTCCCTCCTAACCATACTGATGGGCTCCAAATCCAATGGCGATGTCCGTTTTGCTCTGCAAATTCATCGAGAGCTAACCCTAACCCTAAGTGGAATTTTCCCCAAAGGCATTCCCCATGTATTTTACTAGGAAATATACATAAGTCTGGATAAAAAGTCATGCTCCCTCCTAACCATACTGATGGGCTCCAAATCCAATGCGATGTCCGTTTTGCTCTGCGAATTCATGGAGAGCTAACCCTAACCCTAAGTGGAATTTTCCCCAATGGCATTCCCCATGTATTTTACTAGGAAATATACATAAGTCTGGTTAAAAAGTCGTGCTCCCTCCTAACCATACTGATGGGCTCCAAATCCAATGGCGATGTCCGTTTTGCTCTGCGAATTCATCGAGAGCTAACCCTAACCCTAAGTGGAATTTTCCCCAATGGCATTCCCCATGTATTTTACGAGGAAATATACATAAGTCTGGTTAAAAAGTCATGCTGCCTCCTAACCATACTGATGGGCTCCAAATCCAATGGCGATGTCCGTTTTGCTCTGCGAATTCATGGAGAGCTAACCCTAACCCTAAGAGGAATTTTCCCCAATGGCATTTCCCCATGTATTTTATTAGGAAATATACATAAGTCTGGTTAAAAAGTCGTACTCCCTCCTAACCATACTGATGGGCTCCAAATCCAATGGCGATGTCCGTTTTGCTCTGCGAATTCATGGAGAGCTAACCCTAACCCTAAGTGGAATTTTCCCCAATGGCATTCCCCATGTATTTTACTAGGAAATATACATAAGTCTGGTTAAAAAGTCGTGCTCCCTCCTAACCATACTGATGGGCTCCAAATCCAATGGCGATGTCCGTTTTGCTCTGCGAATTCATGGAGAGCTAACCCTAACCCTAAGTGGAATTTTCCCCAAAGGCATTTCCCCATGTATTTTACTAGGAAATATACATAAGTCTGGTTAAAAAGTCGTGCTCCCTCCTAACCATACTGATGGGCTCCAAATCCAATGGCGATGTCCGTTTTGCTCTGCGAATTCATGGAGAGCTAACCCTAACCCTAAGTGGAATTTTCCCCAATGGCATTCCCCATGTATTTTACTAGGAAATATACATAAGTCTGGTTAAAAAGTCCTGCTCCCCCCTAACCATACTGATGGGCTCCAAATCCAATGGCAATGTCCATTTTGTTCTGCGAATTCATGGAGAGCTAACCCTAACCCTTAGTGGAATTTTCCCCAATGGCATTCCCCATGTATTTTATAGGAAACATACATAAGTCTGGTTAAAAAGTCGTGCTCCCTCCTAACCATACTGATGGGCTCCAAATCCAATGGCGATGTCCGTTTTGCTCTGCGAATTCATGGACAGCTAACCCTAACCCTAAGTGGAATTTTCCCCAATGGCATTCCCCATGTATTTTACTAGGAAACATACATAAGTCTGGTTAAAAAGTCGTGCTCCATCCTAACCATACTGATGGGCTCCAAATCCAATGGCGATGTCCGTTTTGCTCTGCGAATTCATCGGGAGCTAACCCTAACCCTAAGTGGAATTTTCCCCAAAGGCATTCCCCATGTATTTTACTAGAAATATACATAAGTCTGGTTAAAAAGTCATGCTCCCTCCTAACCATATTGATGGGCTCCAAATCCAATGGCGATGTCCGTTTTGCTCTGCGAATTCATGGAGAGCTAACCCTAACCCTAAGTGGAATTTTCCCCAATGGCATTCCCCATGTATTTTACTAGGAAATATACATAAGTCTGGTTAAAAAGTCGTGCTCCCTCCTAACCATACTGATGGGCTCCAAATCCAATGGCGATGTCCGTTTTGCTCTGCGAATTCATGGAGAGCTAACCCTAACCCTAAGTGGAATTTTCCCCAAAGGCATTCCCCATGTATTTTACTAGGAAATATACATAAGTCTGGTTAAAAAGTCGTGCTCCCTCCTAACCATACTGATGGGCTCCAAATCCAATGGCGATGTCCATTTTGCTCTGCGAATTCATGGAGAGCTAACCCTAACCCTAAGTGGAATTTTCCCCAATGGCATTCCCCATGTAATTAACTATGAAATATACATAAGTCTGGTTAAAATGTTATGCTCCCTCCTAACCATACTGATGGGCTCCAAATCCAATGGCGATGTCCGTTTTGCTCTGCGAATTCATGGAGAGCTAACCCTAACCCTAAGTGGAATTTTCCCCAATGGCATTCCCCATGTATTTTACTAGGAAATATACATAAGTCTGGTTAAAAAGTCGTGCTCCCTCCTAACCATACTGATGGGCTCCAAATCCAATGGCGATGTCCATTTTGCTCTGCGAATTCATGGAGAGCTAACCCTAACCCTAAGTGGAATTTTCCCCAATGGCATTCCCCATGTAATTAACTATGAAATATACATAAGTCTGGTTAAAATGTTATGCTCCCTCCTAACCATACTGATGGGCTCCAAATCCAATGGCGATCTCCGTTTTGCTCTGCGAATTCATGGAGAGCTAACCCTAACCCTAAGTGGAATTTTCCCCAATGGCATTCCCCATGTATTTTACGAGGAAATATACATAAGTCTGGTTAAAAAGTCATGCTGCCTCCTAACCATACTGATGGGCTCCAAATCCAATGGCGATGTCCGTTTTGCTCTGCGAATTCATGGAGAGCTAACCCTAACCCTAAGAGGAATTTTCCCCAATGGCATTCCCCATGTATTTTACTAGGAAATATACATAAGTCTGGTTAAAAAGTCGTGCTCCCTCCTAACCATACTGATGGGCTCCAAATCCAATGGCGATGTCCGTTTTGCTCTGCGAATTCATGGACAGCTAACCCTAACCCTAAGTGGAATTTTCCCCAATGGCATTCCCCATGTATTTTACTAGGAAACATACATAAGTCTGGTTAAAAAGTCGTGCTCCCTCCTAACCATACTGATGGGCTCCAAATCCAATGGCGATGTCCGTTTTGCTCTGCGAATTCATGGAGAGCTAACCCTAACCCTAAGTGGAATTTTCCCCAATGGCATTCCCCATGTATTTTACTAGGAAATATACATAAGTCTGGTTAAAAAGTCGTGCTCCCTCCTAACCATACTGATGGGCTCCAAATCCAATGGCGATGTCCGTTTTGCTCTGCGAATTCATGGAGAGCTAACCCTAACCCTAAGTGGAATTTCCCCCAATGGCATTCCCCATGTAATTAACTATGAAATATACATAAGTCTGGTTAAAATGTTATGCCCCCTCCTAACCATACTGATTGGCTCCAAATCCAATGGCGATGTCGGTTTTGCTCTGCGAATTCATGGAGAGCTAACCCTAACCCTAAGTGGAATTTTCCCCAATGGCATTTCCTCATGTATTTTACTAGGAAATATACATAAGTCTGGTTAAAAAGTCGTGCTCCCTCCTAACCATACTGATGGGCTCCAAATCCAATGGCGATGTCCGTTTTGCTCTGCGAATTCATGGAGAGCTAACCCTAACCCTAAGTGGAATTTTCCCCAATGGCATTCCCCATGTATTTTACTAGGAAATATACATAAGTCTGGTTAAAAAGTCGTGCTCCCCCCTAACCATACTGATGGGCTCCAATTTCCAATGGCGATGTCCGTTTTGCTCTGCGAATTCATGGAGAGCTAACCCTAACCCTAAGTGGAATTTTCCCCAAAGGCATTTCCCCATGTATTTTACTAGGAAATATACATAAGTCTGGTTAAAAAGTCGTGCTCCCTCCTAACCATACTGATGGGCTCCAAATCCAATGGCGATGTCCGTTTTGCTCTGCGAATTCATGGAGAGCTAACCCTAACCCTAAGTGGAATTTTCCCCAATGGCATTTCCCCATGTATTTTAATAGGAAATATACATAAGTCTGGTTAAAAAGTCGTGATCCCTCCTAACCATACTGATGGGCTCCAAATCCAATGGCGATGTCCGTTTTGCTCTGCGAATTCATGGACAGCTAACCCTAACCCTAAGTGGAACTTTCCCCAATGGCATTCCCCATGTATTTTACTAGGAAACATACATAAGTATGGTTAAAAAGTAGTGCTCCCTCCTAACCATACTGATGGGCTCCAAATCCAATGGCGATCTCCGTTTTGCTCTGCGAATTCATGGAGAGCTAACCCTAACCCTAAGTGGAATTTTCCCCAATGGCATTCCCCATGTATTTTACTAGGAAATATACATAAGTCTGGTTAAAAAGTCCTGCTCCCCCCTAACCATACTGATGGGCTCCAAATCCAATGGCGATGTCCATTTTGTTCTGCGAATTCATGGAGAGCTAACCCTAACCCTAAGTGGAATTTTCCCCAATGGCATTCCCCATGTATTTTACTAGGAAACATACATAAGTCTGGTTAAAAAGTCGTGCTCCCTCCTAACCATACTGATGGGCTCCAAATCCAATGGCGATGTCCGTTTTGCTCTGCGAATTCATGGAGAGCTAACCCTAACCCTAAGTGGAATTTTCCCCAATGGCATTTCCCCATGTATTTTACTAGGAAACATACATAAGTCTGGTTAAAAAGTCGTGCTCCCTCCTAACCATACTGATGGGCTCCAAATCCAATGGCGATGTCCGTTTTGCTCTGCGAATTCATGGAGAGCTAACCCTAACCCTAAGTGGAATTTTCCCCAATGGCATTTCCCCATGTATTTTACTAGGAAATATACATAAGTCTGGTTAAAAAGTCGTGCTCCCTCCTAACCATACTGATGGGCTCCAAATCCAATGGCGATGTCCGTTTTGCTCTGCGAATTCATGGACAGCTAACCCTAACCCTAAGTGGAACTTTCCCCAATGGCATTCCCCATGTATTTTACTAGGAAACATACATAAGTATGGTTAAAAAGTAGTGCTCCCTCCTAACCATACTGATGGGCTCCAAATCCAATGGCGATCTCCGTTTTGCTCTGCGAATTCATCGAGAGCTAACCCTAACCCTAAGTGGAATTTTCCCCAAAGGCATTCCCCATGTATTTTACTAGGAAATATACATAAGTCTGGTTAAAAAGTCATGCTCCCTCCTAACCATATTGATGGGGTCCAAATCCAATGGCGATGTCCGTTTTGCTCTGCGAATTCATGGAGAGCTAACCCTAACCCTAAGTGGAATTTTCCCCAATGGCATTCCCCATGCATTTTACTAGGAAATATACATAAGTCTGGTTAAAAAGTCGTGCTCCCTCCTAACCATACTGATGGGCTCCAAATCCAATGGCGATGTCCGTTTTGCTCTGCGAATTCATGGAGAGCTAACCCTAACCCTAAGTGGAATTTTCCCCAAAGGCATTCCCCATGTATTTTACTAGGAAATATACATAAGTCTGGTTAAAAAGTCGTGCTCCCTCCTAACCATACTGATGGGCTCCAAATCCAATGGCGATGTCCGTTTTGCTCTGCGAATTCATGGAGAGCTAACCCTAACCGTAAGTGGAATTTTCCCCAATGGCATTTCCTCATGTATTTTACTAGGAAATATACATAAGTCTGGTTAAAAAGTCGTGCTCCCTCCTAACCATACTGATGGGCTCCAAATCCAATGGCGATGTCCGTTTTGCTCTGCGAATTCATGGAGAGCTAACCCTAACCCTAAGTGGAATTTTCCCCAATGGCATTCCCCATGTATTTTACTAGGAAATATACATAAGTCTGGTTAAAATGTCATGCCCCCTCCTAACCATACTGATGGGCTCCAAATCCAATGGCGATGTCGGTTTTGCTCTGCGAATTCATGGAGAGCTAACCCTAACCCTAAGTGGAATTTTCCCCAATGGCATTTCCTCATGTATTTTACTAGGAAATATACATAAGTCTGGTTAAAAAGTCGTGCTCCCTCCTAACCATACTGATGGGCTCCAAATCCAATGGCGATGTCCGTTTTGCTCTGCGAATTCATGGAGAGCTAACCCTAACCCTAAGTGGAATTTTCCCCAATGGCATTCCCATGTATTTTACTAGGAAATATACATAAGTCTGGTTAAAAATTCGTGATCCCTCCTAACCATACTGATGGGCTCCAAATCCAATGGCGATGTCCGTTTTGCTCTGCGAATTCATGGAGACCTAACCCTAACCCTAAGTGGAATTTTCCCCAATGGCATTCCCCATGTATTTTACTAGGAAATATACATAAGTCTGGTTAAAAAGTCGTGATCCCTCCTAACCATACTGATGGGCTCCAAATCCAATGGCGATGTCCGTTTTGCTCTGCGAATTCATGGAGAGCTAACCCTAACCCTAAGTGGAATTTTCCCCAATGGCATTCCCCATGTATTTTACTAGGAAATATACATAAGTCTGGTTAAAATGTCATGCCCCCTCCTAACCATACTGATGGGCTCCAAATCCAATGGCGATGTCCGTTTTGCTCTGCGAATTCATCGAGAGCTAACCCTAACCCTAAGTGGAATTTTCCCCAATGTCATTCCCCATGTATTTTACTAGGAAATATACATAAGTCTGGTTAAAAAGTCGTGCTCCCTCCTAACCATACTGATGGGCTCCAAATCCAATGGCGATGTCCGTTTTGCTCTTCAAATTCATGGACAGCTAACCCTAACCCTAAGTGGAATTTTCCCCAAAGGCATTTCCCCATGTATTTTACTAGGAAATATACATAAGTCTAATTAAAAAGTCGTGCTCCCTCCTAACCATACTGATGGGATCCAAATCTAATGGCGATGTCCATTTTGCTCTGCGAATTCATGGAGAGCTAACCCTAACCCTAAGTGGAATTTTCCCCAAAGGCATTTCTCCATGTATTTTACTAGGAAATATGCATAAGTCTAATTAAAAAGTCGTGCTCCCTCCTAACCATACTGATGGGCTCCAAATCCAATGGCGATGTCGGTTTTGCTCTGCGAATTCATGGAGAGCTAACCCTAACCCTAAGTGGAATTTTCCCCAATGGCATTCCCCATGTATTTTACTAGGAAATATACATAAGTCTGGTTAAAAAGTCGTGCTCCCTCCTAACCATACTGATGGGCTCCAAATCCAATGGCGATGTCCGTTTTGCTCTGCGAATTCATGGAGAGCTAACCCTAACCCTAAGTGGAATTTTCCCCAAAGGCATTCCCCATGTAATTAACTATGAAATATAAATAAGTCTGGTTAAAAAGTCGTGCTCCCTCCTAACCATACTGATGGGCTCCAAATCCAATGGCGATGTCCATTTTGCTCTGCGAATTCATGGAGAGCTAACCCTAACCCTAAGTGGAATTTTCCCCTATGGCATTCCCCATGTAATTAACTATGAAATATACATAAGTCTGGTTAAAATGTTATGCTCCCTCCTAACCATACTGATGGGCTCCAAATCCAATGGCGATGTCCGTTTTGCTCTGCGAATTCATGGAGAGCTAACCCTAACCCTAAGTGGAATTTTCCCCAATGGCATTCCCCATGTATTTTACTAGGAAATATACATAAGTCTGGTTAAAAAGTCGTGCTCCCTCCTAACCATACTGATGGGCTCCAAATCCAATGGCAATGTCCGTTTTGCTCTGCGAATTCATTGAGAGCTAACCCTAACCCTAAGTGGAATTTTCCCCAAAGGCATTCCCCATGTAATTAACTATGAAATATACATAAGTCTGGTTAAAAAGTCGTGCTCCCTCCTAACCATACTGATGGGGTCCAAATCCAATGGCGATGTCCATTTTGCTCTGCGAATTCATGGAGAGCTAACCCTAACCCTAAGTGGAATTTTCCCCTATGGCATTCCCCATGTAATTAACTATGAAATATACATAAGTCTGGTTAAAATGTTATGCTCCCTCCTAACCATACTGATGGGCTCCAAATCCAATGGCGATGTCCGTTTTGCTCTGCGAATTCATGGAGAGCTAACCCTAACCCTAAGTGGAATTTTCCCCAATGGCATTCCCCATGTATTTTACTAGGAAATATACATAAGTCTGGTTAAAAAGTCGTGCTCCCTCCTAACCATACTGATGGGCTCCAAATCCAATGGCAATGTCCGTTTTGCTCTGCGAATTCATTGAGAGCTAACCCTAACCCTAAGTGGAATTTTCCCCAATGGCTTTTCCCCATGTATTTTACTAGGAAATATACATAAGTCTGGTTAAAAAGTCATGCTCCCTCCTAACCATACTGATGGGCTCCAAATCCAATGGCGATCTCGGTTTTACTCTGCGAATTCATGGAGAGCTAACCCTAACCCTAAGTGGAATTTTCCCCAATGGCATTCCCCATGTATTTTACTAGGAAATATACATAAGTCTGGTTAAAAAGTCCTGCTCCCCCCTAACCATACTGATGGGCTCCAAATCCAATGGCGATGTCCGTTTTGCTCTGCGAATTCATGGAGAGCTAACCCTAACCCTAAGTGGAATTTTCCCCAATGGCATTCCCCATGTATTTTACTAGGAAATATACATAAGTCTGGTTAAAAAGTCGTGCTCCCTCCTAACCATACTGATGGGCTCCAAATCCAATGGCAATGTCCGTTTTGCTCTGCGAATTCATTGAGAGCTAACCCTAACCCTAAGTGGAATTTTCCCCAATGGCTTTTCCCCATGTATTTTACTAGGAAATATACATAAGTCTGGTTAAAAAGTCATGCTCCCTCCTAACCATACTGATGGGCTCCAAATCCAATGGCGATCTCGGTTTTGCTCTGCGAATTCATGGAGAGCTAACCCTAACCCTAAGTGGAATTTTCCCCAATGGCATTCCCCATGTATTTTACTAGGAAACATACATAAGTCTGGTTAAAAAGTCATTCTCCCTCCTAACCATACTGATGGGCTCCAAATCCAATGGCGATGTCCGTTTTGCTCTGCGAATTCATTGAGAGCTAACCCTAACCCTAAGTGGAATTTTCCCCAATGGCATTCCCCATGTAATTAACTATGAAATATACATAAGTCTGGTTAAAATGTTATGCTCCCTCCTAACCATACTGATGGGCTCCAAATCCAATGGCGATGTCGGTTTTGCTCTGCGAATTCATGGAGAGCTAACCCTAACCCTAAGTGGAATTTTCCCCAATGGCATTCCCCATGTATTTTACTAGGAAATATACATAAGTCTGGTTAAAAAGTCGTGCTCCCTCCTAACCATACTGATGGGCTCCAAATCCAATGCCGATGTCCGTTTTGCTCTGCGAATTCATCGAGAGCTAACCCTAACCCTAAGTGGAATTTTCCCCAATGGCATTCCCCATGTATTTTACGAGGAAATATACATAAGTCTGGTTAAAAAGTCATGCTGCCTCCTAACCATACTGATGGGCTCCAAATCCAATGGCGATGTCCGTTTTGCTCTGCGAATTCATGGAGAGCTAACCCTAACCCTAAGAGGAATTTTCCCCAATGGCATTTCCCCATGTATTTTATTAGGAAATATACATAAGTCTGGTTAAAAAGTCGTACTCCCTCCTAACCATACTGATGGGCTCCAAATCCAATGGCGATGTCCGTTTTGCTCTGCGAATTCATGGAGAGCTAACCCTAACCCTAAGTGGAATTTTCCCCAATGGCATTCCCCATGTATTTTACTAGGAAATATACATAAGTCTGGTTAAAAAGTCGTGCTCCCTCCTAACCATACTGATGGGCTCCAAATCCAATGGCGATGTCCGTTTTGCTCTGCGAATTCATGGAGAGCTAACCCTAACCCTAAGTGGAATTTTCCCCAAAGGCATTTCCCCATGTATTTTACTAGGAAATATACATAAGTCTGGTTAAAAAGTCGTGCTCCCTCCTAACCATACTGATGGGCTCCAAATCCAATGGCGATGTCCGTTTTGCTCTGCGAATTCATGGAGAGCTAACCCTAACCCTAAGTGGAATTTTCCCCAATGGCATTCCCCATGTATTTTACTAGGAAATATACATAAGTCTGGTTAAAAAGTCCTGCTCCCCCCTAACCATACTGATGGGCTCCAAATCCAATGGCGATGTCCGTTTTGCTCTGCGAATTCATGGAGAGCTAACCCTAACCCTAAGTGGAATTTTCCCCAATGGCATTCCCCATGTATTTTACTAGGAAATATACATAAGTCTGGTTAAAAAGTCGTGCTCCCTCCTAACCATACTGATGGGCTCCAAATCCAATGGCAATGTCCGTTTTGCTCTGCGAATTCATTGAGAGCTAACCCTAACCCTAAGTGGAATTTTCCCCAATGGCTTTTCCCCATGTATTTTACTAGGAAATATACATAAGTCTGGTTAAAAAGTCATGCTCCCTCCTAACCATACTGATGGGCTCCAAATCCAATGGCGATCTCGGTTTTGCTCTGCGAATTCATGGAGAGCTAACCCTAACCCTAAGTGGAATTTTCCCCAATGGCATTCCCCATGTATTTTACTAGGAAATATAAATAAGTCTGGATAAAAAGTCATGCTCCCTCCTAACCATACTGATGGGCTCCAAATCCAATGCGATGTCCGTTTTGCTCTGCGAATTCATGGAGAGCTAACCCTAACCCTAAGTGGAATTTTCCCCAATGGCATTCCCCATGTATTTTACTAGGAAACATACATAAGTCTGGTTAAAAAGTCATTCTCCCTCCTAACCATACTGATGGGCTCCAAATCCAATGGCGATGTCCGTTTTGCTCTGCGAATTCATTGAGAGCTAACCCTAACCCTAAGTGGAATTTTCCCCAATGGCATTCCCCATGTAATTAACTATGAAATATACATAAGTCTGGTTAAAATGTTATGCTCCCTCCTAACCATACTGATGGGCTCCAAATCCAATGGCGATCTCGGTTTTGCTCTGCGAATTCATGGAGAGCTAACCCTAACCCTAAGTGGAATTTTCCCCAATGGCATTCCCCATGTATTTTACTAGGAAATATACATAAGTCTGGTTAAAAAGTCGTGCTCCCTCCTAACCATACTGATGGGCTCCAAATCCAATGCCGATGTCCGTTTTGCTCTGCGAATTCATCGAGAGCTAACCCTAACCCTAAGTGGAATTTTCCCCAATGGCATTCCCCATGTATTTTACGAGGAAATATACATAAGTCTGGTTAAAAAGTCATGCTGCCTCCTAACCATACTGATGGGCTCCAAATCCAATGGCGATGTCCGTTTTGCTCTGCGAATTCATGGAGAGCTAACCCTAACCCTAAGAGGAATTTTCCCCAATGGCATTTCCCCATGTATTTTATTAGGAAATATACATAAGTCTGGTTAAAAAGTCGTACTCCCTCCTAACCATACTGATGGGCTCCAAATCCAAAGGCGATGTCCGTTTTGCTCTGCGAATTCATGGAGAGCTAACCCTAACCCTAAGTGGAATTTTCCCCAATGGCATTCCCCATGTATTTTACTAGGAAATATACATAAGTCTGGTTAAAAAGTCGTGCTCCCTCCTAACCATACTGATGGGCTCCAAATCCAATGGCGATGTCCGTTTTGCTCTGCGAATTCATGGAGAGCTAACCCTAACCCTAAGTGGAATTTTCCCCAAAGGCATTTCCCCATGTATTTTACTAGGAAATATACATAAGTCTGGTTAAAAAGTCGTGCTCCCTCCTAACCATACTGATGGGCTCCAAATCCAATGGCGATGTCCGTTTTGCTCTGCAAATTCATGGAGAGCTAACCCTAACCCTAAGTGGAATTTTCCCCAATGGCATTCCCCATGTATTTTACTAGGAAATATACATAAGTCTGGTTAAAAAGTCCTGCTCCCCCCTAACCATACTGATGGGCTCCAAATCCAATGGCAATGTCCATTTTGTTCTGCGAATTCATGGAGAGCTAACCCTAACCCTTAGTGGAATTTTCCCCAATGGCATTCCCCATGTATTTTATAGGAAACATACATAAGTCTGGTTAAAAAGTCGTGCTCCCTCCTAACCATACTGATGGGCTCCAAATCCAATGGCGATGTCCGTTTTGCTCTGCGAATTCATGGAGAGCTAACCCTAACCCTAAGTGGAATTTTCCCCAATGGCATTTCCCCATGTATTTTACTAGGAAATATACATAAGTCTGGTTAAAAAGTCGTGATCCCTCCTAACCATACTGATGGGCTCCAAATCCAATGGCGATGTCCGTTTTGCTCTGCGAATTCATGGACAGCTAACCCTAACCCTAAGTGGAATTTTCCCCAATGGCATTCCCCATGTATTTTACTAGGAAACATACATAAGTCTGGTTAAAAAGTCGTGCTCCGTCCTAACCATACTGATGGGCTCCAAATCCAATGGCGATGTCCGTTTTGCTCTGCGAATTCATGGACAGCTAACCCTAACCCTAAGTGGAATTTTCCCCAAAGGCATTCCCCATGTATTTTACTAGAAATATACATAAGTCTGGTTAAAAAGTCATGCTCCCTCCTAACCATATTGATGGGCTCCAAATCCAATGGCGATGTCCGTTTTGCTCTGCGAATTCATGGAGAGCTAACCCTAACCCTAAGTGGAATTTTCCCCAATGGCATTCCCCATGTATTTTACTAGGAAATATACATAAGTCTTGTTAAAATGTCGTGCTCCCTCCTAACCATACTGATGGGCTCCAAATCCAATGGCGATGTCCGTTTTGCTCTGCGAATTCATGGAGAGCTAACCCTAACCCTAAGTGGAATTTTCCCCAAAGGCTTTCCCATGTATTTTACTAGGAAATATACATAAGTCTGGTTAAAAAGTCGTGCTCCCTCCTAACCATACTGATGGGCTCCAAATCCAATGGCGATGTCCATTTTGCTCTGCGAATTCATGGAGAGCTAACCCTAACCCTAAGTGGAATTTTCCCCAATGGCATTCCCCATGTAATTAACTATGAAATATACATAAGTCTGGTTAAAATGTTATGCTCCCTCCTAACCATACTGATGGGCTCCAAATCCAATGGCGATGTCCGTTTTGCTCTGCGAATTCATGGAGAGCTAACCCTAACCCTAAGTGGAATTTTCCCCAATGGCATTCCCCATGTATTTTACTAGGAAATATACATAAGTCTGGTTAAAAAGTCGTGCTCCCTCCTAACCATACTGATGGGCTCCAAATCCAATGGCGATCTCCGTTTTGCTCTGCGAATTCATGGAGAGCTAACCCTAACCCTAAGTGGAATTTTCCCCAATGGCATTCCCCATGTATTTTACTAGGAAATATACATAAGTCTGGTTAAAAAGGCCGTGATCCCTCCTAACCATACTGATGGGCTCCAAATCCAATGGCGATGTCCGTTTTGCTCTGCGAATTCATGGAGAGCTAACCCTAACCCTAAGTGGAATTTTCCCCAATGGCATTCCCCATGTATTTTACTAGGAAATATACATAAGTCTGGTTAAAAAGTCGTGCTCCCTCCTAATCATATTGATGGGCTCCAAATCCAATGGCGATGTCCGTTTTGCTCTGCGAATTCATCGAGAGCTAACCCTAACCCTAAGTGGAATTTTCCCCAATGGCATTCCCCATGTATTTTACTAGGAAATATACATAAGTCTGGTTAAAAAGTCCTGCTCCCTCCTAACCATACTGATGGGCTCCAAATCCAATGGCGATGTCCGTTTTGCTCTGCGAATTCATCGAGAGCTAACCCTAACCCTAAGTGGAATTTTCCCCAAAGGCATTCCCCATGTATTTTACTAGGAAATAAACATAAGTCTGGTTAAAAAGTCATGCTCCCTCCTAATCATATTGATGGGCTCCAAATCCAATGGCGATGTCCGTTTTGCTCTGCGAATTCATGGAGAGCTAACCCTAACCCTAAGTGGAATTTTCCCCAATGGCATTCCCCATGTATTTTACTAGGAAATATACATAAGTCTGGTTAAAAAGTCGTGATCCCTCCTAACCATACTGATGGGCTCCAAATCCAATGGTGATGTCCGTTTTGCTCTGCGAATTCATCGAGAGCTAACCCTAACCCTAAGTGGAATTTTCCCCAATGGCATTTCCCCATGTATTTTACTAGGAAATATACATAAGTCTGGTTAAAAAGTCGTGCTCCCTCCTAACCATACTGATGGGCTCCAAATCCAATGGCGATGTCCGTTTTGCTCTGCGAATTCATCGAGAGCTAACCCTAACCCTAAGTGGAATTTTCCCCAATGGCATTTCCCCATGTATTTTACTAGGAAATATACAATTTTCTGGTTAAAAAGTCATGCTCCCTCCTAACCATACTGATGGGCTCCAAATCCAATGGCGATGTCGGTTTTGCTCTGCGAATTCATGGAGAGCTAACCCTAACCCTAAGTGGAATTTTCCCCAATGGCATTCCCCATGTATTTTACTAGGAAATATACATAAGTCTGGTTAAAAAGTCGTGCTCCCTCCTAACCATACTGATGGGCTCCAAATCCAATGGCGATGTCCGTTTTGCTCTGCGAATTCATGGAGAGCTAACCCTAACCCTAAGTGGAATTTTCCCCAATGGCATTCCCCATGTATTTTACCAGGAAATATACATAAGTCTGGTTAAAAAGTCGTGCTCCCTCCTAACCATACTGATGGGCTCCAAATCCAATGGCGATGTCCGTTTTGCTCTGCGAATTCATGGAGAGCTAACCCTAACCCTAAGTGGAATTTTCCCCAATGGCATTCCCCATGTATTTTACTAGGAAATATACATAAGTCTGGTTAAAAAGTCGTGATCCCTCCTAACCATACTGATGGGCTCCAAATCCAATGGCGATGTCCGTTTTGCTCTGCGAATTCATTGAGAGCTAACCCTAACCCTAAGTGGAATTTTCCCCAATGGCATTCCCCATGTATTTTACTAGGAAATATACAAAAGTCTGGTTAAAAAGTCGTGCTCCCTCCTAACCATACTGATGGGCTCCAAATCCAATGGCGATGTCCGTTTTGCTCTGCGAATTCATGGAGAGCTAACCCTAACCCTAAGGGGAATTTTCCCCAATGGCATTCCCCATGTTTTTTTCTAGGAAACATAGATAAGACTGGTTAAAAAGTCATTCTCCCTCCTAACCATACTGAATGGCTCCAAATCCAACGGCGATGTCCGTTTTGCTCTGCGAATTCATGGAGAGCTAACCCTAACCCTAAGTGGAATTTTCCCCAATGGCATTCCCCATGTATTTTACTAGGAAATATACATAAGTCTGGTTAAAAAGTCGTGCTCCCTGCTAACCATAATGATGGGCTCCAAATCCAATGGCGATGTCCGTTTTGCTCTGCGAATTCATGGAGAGCTAACCCTAACCCTAAGTGGAATTTTCCCCAATGGCATTCCCCATGTATTTTACTAGGAAATATACATAAGTCTGGTTAAAAAGTCGTGCTCCCTCCTAACCATACTGATGGGCTCCAAATCCAATGGCGATGTCCGTTTTGCTCTGCGAATTCATGGAGAGCTAACCCTAACCCTAAGTGGAATTTTCCCCAATGGCATTCCCCATGTATTTTACTAGGAAATATACATAAGTCTGGTTAAAAAGTCGTGCTCCCTCCTAACCATACTGATGGGCTCCAAATCCAATGGCGATGTCCGTTTTGCTCTGCGAATTCATGGAGAGTTAACCCTAACCCTAAGTGGAATTTTCCCCAATGGCATTCCCCATGTATTTTACTAGGAAACATACATAAGTCTGGTTAAAAAGTCGTGCTCCCTCCTAACCATACTGATGGGCGCCAAATCCAATGGCGATGTCCGTTTTACTCTGCGAATTCATGGAGAGCTAACCCTAACCCTAAGTGGAATTTTCCCCAATGGCATTTCCCCATGTATTTTACTAGGAAATATACATAAGTCTGGTTAAAAAGTCGTGCTCCCTCCTAACCATACTGATGGGCTCCAAATCCAATGGCAATGTCCGTTTTCCTCTGCGAATTCATGGAGATCTAACCCTAACCCTAAGTGGAATTTTCCCCAATGGCATTCCCCATGTATTTTACTAGGAAATATACATAAGTCTGGTTAAAAAGTCGTGATCCCTCCTAACCATACTGATGGGCTCCAAATCCAACGGTGATGTCCGTTTTGCTCTGCGAATTCATCGAGAGCTAACCCTAACCCTAAGTGGAATTTTCCCCAATGGCATTTCCCCATGTATTTTACTAGGAAATATAGATAAGTCTGGTTAAAAAGTCGTGCTCCCTCCTAACCATACTGATGGGCTCCAAATCCAATGGCAATGTCCGTTTTGCTCTGCGAATTCATTGAGAGGTAACCCTAACCCTAAGTGGAATTTTCCCCAATGGCATTCCCCATGTATTTTACTAGGAAATATACATAAGTCTGGTTAAAAAGTCGTGCTCCCTCCTAACCATACTGATGGGCTCCAAATCCAATGGCGATGTCCGTTTTGCTCTGCGAATTCATCGAGAGCTAACCCTAACCCTAAGTGGAATTTTCCCCAATGGCATTTCCCCATGTATTTTACTAGGAAATATAGATAAGTCTGGTTAAAAAGTCGTGCTCCCTCCTAACCATACTGATGGGCTCCAAATCCAATGGCGATGTCCGTTTTGCTCTGCGAATTCATGGAGAGCTAACCCTAACCCTAAGTGGAATTTTCCCCAATGGCATTCCCCATGTATTTTACTAGGAAATATACATAAGTCTGGTTAAAAAGTCGTGCTCCCTCCTAACCATACTGATGGGCTCCAAATCCAATGGCGATGTCCGTTTTGCTCTGCGAATTCATGGAGAGTTAACCCTAACCCTAAGTGGAATTTTCCCCAATGGCATTCCCCATGTATTTTACTAGGAAACATACATAAGTCTGGTTAAAAAGTCGTGCTCCCTCCTAACCATACTGATGGGCGCCAAATCCAATGGCGATGTCCGTTTTGCTCTGCGAATTCATGGAGAGCTAACCCTAACCCTAAGTGGAATTTTCCCCAATGGCATTTCCCCATGTATTTTACTAGGAAATATACATAAGTCTGGTTAAAAAGTCGTGCTCCCTCCTAACCATACTGATGGGCTCCAAATCCAATGGCAATGTCCGTTTTCCTCTGCGAATTCATGGAGAGCTAACCCTAACCCTAAGTGGAATTTTCCCCAATGGCATTCCCCATGTATTTTACTAGGAAATATACATAAGTCTGGTTAAAAAGTCGTGATCCCTCCTAACCATACTGATGGGCTCCAAATCCAATGGTGATGTCCGTTTTGCTCTGCGAATTCATCGAGAGCTAACCCTAACCCTAAGTGGAATTTTCCCCAATGGCATTTCCCCATGTATTTTACTAGGAAATATAGATAAGTCTGGTTAAAAAGTCGTGCTCCCTCCTAACCATACTGATGGGCTCCAAATCCAATGGCAATGTCCGTTTTGCTCTAAGAATTCATGGAGAGCTAACCCTAACCCTAAGTGGAATTTTCCCCAATGGCATTCCCCATGTATTTTACTAGGAAATATACATAAGTCTGGTTAAAAAGTCCTGCTCCCTCCTAACCATACTGATGGGCTCCAAATCCAATGGTGATGTCCGTTTTGCTCTGCGAATTCATCGAGAGCTAACCCTAACCCTAAGTGGAATTTTCCCCAATGGCATTTCCCCATGTATTTTACTAGGAAATATACATAAGTCTGGTTAAAAAGTCCTGCTCCCTCCTAACCATACTGATGGGCTCCAAATCAAATGGCAATGTCCGTTTTCCTCTGCGAATTCATGGAGAGCTAACCCTAACCCTAAGTGGAATTTTCCCCAATGGCATTCCCCATGTATTTTACTAGGAAATATACATAAGTCTGGTTAAAAAGTCGTGATCCCTCCTAACCATACTGATGGGCTCCAAATCCAATGGTGATGTCCGTTTTGCTCTGCGAATTCATCGAGAGCTAACCCTAACCCTAAGTGGAATTTTCCCCAATGGCATTTCCCCATGTATTTTACTAGGAAATATAGATAAGTCTGGTTAAAAAGTCCTGCTCCCTCCTAACCATACTGATGGGCTCCAAATCCAATGGCAATGTCCGTTTTGCTCTGAGAATTCATGGAGAGCTAACCCTAACCCTAAGTGGAATTTTCCCCAATGGCATTCCCCATGTATTTTACTAGGAAATATACATAAGTCTGGTTAAAAAGTCCTGCTCCCTCCTAACCATACTGATGGGCTCCAAATCCAATGGTGATGTCCGTTTTGCTCTGCGAATTCATCGAGAGCTAACCCTAACCCTAAGTGGAATTTTCCCCAATGGCATTTCCCCATGTATTTTACTAGGAAATATAGATAAGTCTGGTTAAAAAGTCCTGCTCCCTCCTAACCATACTGATGGGCTCCAAATCCAATGGCAATGTCCGTTTTGCTCTGAGAATTCATGGAGAGCTAACCCTAACCCTAAGTGGAATTTTCCCCAATGGCATTCCCCATGTATTTTACTAGGAAATATACATAAGTCTGGTTAAAAAGTCCTGCTCCCTCCTAACCATACTCATGGGCTCCAAATCCAATGGTGATGTCCGTTTTGCTCTGCGAATTCATCGAGAGCTAACCCTAACCCTAAGTGGAATTTTCCCCAATGGCATTCCCCATGTATTTTACTAGGAAATATACATAAGTCTGGTTAAAAAGTCCTGCTCCCTCCAAACCATACTGATGGGCTCCAAATCCAATGGCGATGTCCGTTTTGCTCTGCGAATTCATGGAGAGCTAACCCTAACCCTAAGGGGAATTTTCCCCAAAGGCATTCCCCATGTTTTTTTCTAGGAAACATAGATAAGTCTGGTTAAAAAGTCGTGATCCCTCCTAACCATACTGATGGGCTCCAAATCCAATGGTGATGTCCGTTTTGCTCTGCGAATTCATGGAGAGCTAACCCTAACCCTAAGTGGAATTTTCCCCAATGGCATTCCCCATGTATTTTACTAGGAAATATACATAAGTCTGGTTAAAAAGTCATGCTCCCTCCTAACCATACTGATGGGCTCCAAATCCAATGGCGATGTCCGTTTTGCTCTGCGAATTCATGGAGAGCTAACCCTAACCCTAAGTGGAATTTTCCCCAATGGCATTCCCCATGTATTTTACTAGGAAATATACATAAGTCTGGTTAAAAAGTCGTGATCCCTCCTAACCATACTGATGGGCTCCAAATCCAATGGTGATGTCCGTTTTGCTCTGCGAATTCATGGAGAGCTAACCCTAACCCTAAGTGGAATTTTCCCCAATGGCATTCCCCATGTATTTTACTAGGAAATATACATAAGTCTGGTTAAAAAGTCATGCTCCCTCCTAACCATACTGATGGGCTCCAAATCCAATGGCGATGTCCGTTTTGCTCTGCGAATTCATGGAGAGCTAACCCTAACCCTAAGTGGAATTTTCCCCAATGGCATTTCCCCATGTATTTTACTAGGAAATATACATAAGTCTGGTTAAAAAGTCCTGCTCCCTCCTAACCATACTGATGGGCTCCAAATCCAATGGCGATGTCCGTTTTGCTCTGCGAATTCATGGAGAGCTAACCCTAACCCTAAGTGGAATTTTCCCCAATGGCATTCCCCATGTATTTTACTAGGAAATATACATAAGTCTGGTTAAAAAGTCGTGCTCCCTCCTAACCATACTGATGGGCTCCAAATCCAATGGCGATGTCCGTTTTCCTCTGCGAATTCATGGAGAGCTAACCCTAACCCTAAGTGGAATTTTCCCCAATGGCATTCCCCATGTATTTTACTAGGAAATATACATAAGTCTGGTTAAAAAGTCGTGATCCCTCCTAACCATACTGATGGGCTCCAAATCCAATGGTGATGTCCGTTTTGCTCTGCGAATTCATCGAGAGCTAACCCTAACCCTAAGTGGAATTTTCCCCAATGGCATTTCTCCATGTATTTTACTAGGCAATATAGATAAGTCTGGTTAAAAAGTCGTGCTCCCTCCTAACCATACTGATGGGCTCCAAATCCAATGGCAATGTCCGTTTTGCTCTGAGAATTCATGGAGAGCTAACCCTAACCCTAAGTGGAATTTTCCCCAATGGCATTCCCCATGTATTTTACTAGGAAATATACATAAGTCTGGTTAAAAAGTCCTGCTCCCTCCTAACCATACTGATGAGCTCCAAATCCAATGGTGATGTCCGTTTTGCTCTGCGAATTCATGGAGAGCTAACCCTAACCCTAAGTGGAATTTTCCCCAATGGCATTCCCCATGTATTTTACTAGGAAATATACATAAGTCTGGTTAAAAAGTCGTGCTCCCTCCTAACCATACTGATGGGCTCCAAATCCAATGGCGATGTCCGTTTTGCTCTGCGAATTCATGGAGAGTTAACCCTAACCCTAAGTGGAATTTTCCCCAATGGCATTCCCCATGTATTTTACTAGGAAACATACATAAGTCTGGTTAAAAAGTCGTGCTCCCTCCTAACCATACTGATGGGCGCCAAATCCAATGGCGATGTCCGTTTTGCTCTGCGAATTCATGGAGAGCTAACCCTAACCCTAAGTGGAATTTTCCCCAATGGCATTTCCCCATGTATTTTACTAGGAAATATACATAAGTCTGGTTAAAAAGTCGTGCTCCCTCCTAACCATACTGATGGGCTCCAAATCCAATGGCAATGTCCGTTTTCCTCTGCGAATTCATGGAGAGCTAACCCTAACCCTAAGTGGAATTTTCCCCAATGGCATTCCCCATGTATTTTACTAGGAAATATACATAAGTCTGGTTAAAAAGTCGTGATCCCTCCTAACCATACTGATGGGCTCCAAATCCAATGGTGATGTCCGTTTTGCTCTGCGAATTCATCGAGAGCTAACCCTAACCCTAAGTGGAATTTTCCCCAATGGCATTTCCCCATGTATTTTACTAGGAAATATACATAAGTCTGGTTAAAAAGTCCTGCTCCCTCCTAACCATACTGATGGGCTCCAAATCCAATGGCAATGTCCGTTTTCCTCTGCGAATTCATGGAGAGCTAACCCTAACCCTAAGTGGAATTTTCCCCAATGGCATTCCCCATGTATTTTACTAGGAAATATACATAAGTCTGGTTAAAAAGTCGTGATCCCTCCTAACCATACTGATGGGCTCCAAATCCAATGGTGATGTCCCTTTTGCTCTGCGAATTCATCGAGAGCTAACCCTAACCCTAAGTGGAATTTTCCCCAATGGCATTTCCCCATGTATTTTACTAGGAAATATAGATAAGTCTGGTTAAAAAGTCGTGCTCCCTCCTAACCATACTGATGGGCTCCAAATCCAATGGCAATGTCCGTTTTGCTCTGAGAATTCATGGAGAGCTAACCCTAACCCTAAGTGGAATTTTCCCCAATGGCATTCCCCATGTATTTTACTAGGAAATATACATAAGTCTGGTTAAAAAGTCCTGCTCCCTCCTAACCATACTGATGGGCTCCAAATCCAATGGTGATGTCCGTTTTGCTCTGCGAATTCATCGAGAGCTAATCCTAACCCTAAGTGGAATTTTCCCCAATGGCATTTCCCCATGTATTTTACTAGGAAATATAGATAAGTCTGGTTAAAAAGTCGTGCTCCCTCCTAACCATACTGATGGGCTCCAAATCCAATGGCGATGTCCGTTTTGCTCTGCGAATTCATGGAGAGCTAACCCTAACCCTAAGTGGAATTTTCCCCAATGGCATTCCCCATGTATTTTACTAGGAAATATACATAAGTCTGGTTAAAAAGTCGTGCTCCCTCCTAACCACACTGATGGGCTCCAAATCCAATG
The DNA here is from genome assembly GCF_051295495.1 of Thamnophis sirtalis. NCBI lineage: Eukaryota > Metazoa > Chordata > Lepidosauria > Squamata > Natricidae > Thamnophis > Thamnophis sirtalis. The sequence continues at coordinate 1,221,972 of NW_028261383.1, forward strand.
GCGATGTCCGTTTTGCTCTGCGAATTCATGGAGAGCTAACCCTAACCCTAAGGGGAATTTTCCCCAATGGCATTCCCCATGTTTTTTTCTAGGAAACATAGATAAGACTGGTTAAAAAGTCATTCTCCCTCCTAACCATACTGATGGGCTCCAAATCCAACGGCGATGTCCGTTTTGCTCTGCGAATTCATGGAGAGCTAACCCTAACCCTAAGTGGAATTTTCCCCAATGGCATTTCCCCATGTATTTTACTAGGAAATATACATAAGTCTGGTTAAAAAGTCGTGCTCCCTGCTAACCATACTGATGGGCTCCAAATCCAATGGCGATGTCCGTTTTGCTCTGCGAATTCATGGAGAGCTAACCCTAACCCTAAGTGGAATTTTCCCCAAAGGCATTCCCCATGTATTTTACTAGGAAATATACATAAGTCTGGTTAAAAAGTCATGCTCCCTCCTAACCATACTGATGGGCTCCAAATCCAATGGCGATGTCCGTTTTGCTCTGCGAATTCATGGAGAGCTAACCCTAACCCTAAGTGGAATTTTCCCCAATGGCATTCCCCATGTATTTTACTAGGAAATATACATAAGTCTGGTTAAAAAGTCGTGATCCCTCCTAACCATACTGATGGGCTCCAAATCCAATGGTGATGTCCGTTTTGCTCTGCGAATTCATGGAGAGCTAACCCTAACCCTAAGTGGAATTTTCCCCAATGGCATTCCCCATGTATTTTACTAGGAAATATACATAAGTCTGGTTAAAAAGTCGTGCTCCCTCCTAACCATACTGATGGGCTCCAAATCCAATGGCGATGTCCGTTTTGCTCTGCGAATTCATGGAGAGCTAACCCTAACCCTAAGTGGAATTTTCCCCAATGGCATTCCCCATGTATTTTACTAGGAAATATACATAAGTCTGGTTAAAAAGTCGTGATCCCTCCTAACCATACTGATGGGCTCCAAATCCAATGGTGATGTCCGTTTTGCTCTGCGAATTCATGGAGAGCTAACCCTAACCCTAAGTGGAATTTTCCCCAATGGCATTCCCCATGTATTTTACTAGGAAATATACATAAGTCTGGTTAAAAAGTCATGCTCCCTCCTAACCATACTGATGGGCTCCAAATCCAATGGCGATGTCCGTTTTGCTCTGCGAATTCATGGAGAGCTAACCCTAACCCTAAGTGGAATTTTCCCCAATGGCATTTCCCCATGTATTTTACTAGGAAATATACATAAGTCTGGTTAAAAAGTCCTGCTCCCTCCTAACCATACTGATGGGCTCCAAATCCAATGGCGATGTCCGTTTTCCTCTGCGAATTCATGGAGAGCTAACCCTAACCCTAAGTGGAATTTTCCCCAATGGCATTCCCCATGTATTTTACTAGGAAATATACATAAGTCTGGTTAAAAAGTCGTGATCCCTCCTAACCATACTGATGGGCTCCAAATCCAATGGCGATGTCCGTTTTCCTCTGCGAATTCATGGAGAGCTAACCCTAACCCTAAGTGGAATTTTCCCCAATGGCATTCCCCATGTATTTTACTAGGAAATATACATAAGTCTGGTTAAAAAGTCGTGATCCCTCCTAACCATACTGATGGGCTCCAAATCCAATGGTGATGTCCGTTTTGCTCTGCGAATTCATCGAGAGCTAACCCTAACCCTAAGTGGAATTTTCCCCAATGGCATTTCTCCATGTATTTTACTAGGCAATATAGATAAGTCTGGTTAAAAAGTCGTGCTCCCTCCTAACCATACTGATGGGCTCCAAATCCAATGGCAATGTCCGTTTTGCTCTGCGAATTCATGGAGAGCTAACCCTAACCCTAAGTGGAATTTTCCCCAATGGCATTCCCCATGTATTTTACTAGGAAATATACATAAGTCTGGTTAAAAAGTCCTGCTCCCTCCTAACCATACTGATGGGCTCCAAATCCAATGGTGATGTCCGTTTTGCTCTGAGAATTCATGGAGAGCTAACCCTAACCCTAAGTGGAATTTTCCCCAATGGCATTTCCCCATGTATTTTACTAGGAAATATACATAAGTCTGGTTAAAAAGTCGTGCTCCCTGCTAACCATACTGATGGGCTCCAAATCCAATGGCGATGTCCGTTTTGCTCTGCGAATTCATGGAGAGCTAACCCTAACCCTAAGTGGAATTTTCCCCAAAGGCATTCCCCATGTATTTTACTAGGAAATATACATAAGTCTGGTTAAAAAGTCATGCTCCCTCCTAACCATACTGATGGGCTCCAAATCCAATGGCGATGTCCGTTTTGCTCTGCGAATTCATGGAGAGCTAACCCTAACCCTAAGTGGAATTTTCCCCAAAGGCATTCCCCATGTATTTTACTAGGAAATATACATAAGTCTGGTTAAAAAGTCATGCTCCCTCCTAACCATACTGATGGGCTCCAAATCCAATGGCGATGTCCGTTTTGCTCTGCGAATTCATGGAGAGCTAACCCTAACCCTAAGTGGAATTTTCCCCAATGGCATTCCCCATGTATTTTACTAGGAAATATACATAAGTCTGGTTAAAAAGTCGTGATCCCTCCTAACCATACTGATGGGCTCCAAATCCAATGGTGATGTCCGTTTTGCTCTGCGAATTCATGGAGAGCTAACCCTAACCCTAAGTGGAATTTTCCCCAATGGCATTCCCCATGTATTTTACTAGGAAATATACATAAGTCTGGTTAAAAAGTCGTGCTCCCTCCTAACCATACTGATGGGCTCCAAATCCAATGGCGATGTCCGTTTTGCTCTGCGAATTCATGGAGAGCTAACCCTAACCCTAAGTGGAATTTTCCCCAATGGCATTCCCCATGTATTTTACTAGGAAATATACATAAGTCTGGTTAAAAAGTCGTGATCCCTCCTAACCATACTGATGGGCTCCAAATCCAATGGTGATGTCCGTTTTGCTCTGCGAATTCATGGAGAGCTAACCCTAACCCTAAGTGGAATTTTCCCCAATGGCATTCCCCATGTATTTTACTAGGAAATATACATAAGTCTGGTTAAAAAGTCATGCTCCCTCCTAACCATACTGATGGGCTCCAAATCCAATGGCGATGTCCGTTTTGCTCTGCGAATTCATGGAGAGCTAACCCTAACCCTAAGTGGAATTTTCCCCAATGGCATTTCCCCATGTATTTTACTAGGAAATATACATAAGTCTGGTTAAAAAGTCCTGCTCCCTCCTAACCATACTGATGGGCTCCAAATCCAATGGCAATGTCCGTTTTCCTCTGCGAATTCATGGAGAGCTAACCCTAACCCTAAGTGGAATTTTCCCCAATGGCATTCCCCATGTATTTTACTAGGAAATATACATAAGTCTGGTTAAAAAGTCGTGCTCCCTCCTAACCATACTGATGGGCTCCAAATCCAATGGCGATGTCCGTTTTCCTCTGCGAATTCATGGAGAGCTAACCCTAACCCTAAGTGGAATATTCCCCAATGGCATTCCCCATGTATTTTACTAGGAAATATACATAAGTCTGGTTAAAAAGTCGTGATCCCTCCTAACCATACTGATGGGCTCCAAATCCAATGGTGATGTCCGTTTTGCTCTGCGAATTCATCGAGAGCTAACCCTAACCCTAAGTGGAATTTTCCCCAATGGCATTCCCCATGTATTTTACTAGGAAATATACATAAGTCTGGTTAAAAAGTCGTGCTCCCTCCTAACCATACTGATGGGCTCCAAATCCAATGGCGATGTCCGTTTTCCTCTGCGAATTCATGGAGAGCTAACCCTAACCCTAAGTGGAATTTTCCCCAATGGCATTCCCCATGTATTTTACTAGGAAATATACATAAGTCTGGTTAAAAAGTCGTGATCCCTCCTAACCATACTGATGGGCTCCAAATCCAATGGCAATGTCCGTTTTCCTCTGCGAATTCATGGAGAGCTAACCCTAACCCTAAGTGGAATTTTCCCCAATGGCATTCCCCATGTATTTTACTAGGAAATATACATAAGTCTGGTTAAAAAGTCGTGCTCCCTCCTAACCATACTGATGGGCTCCAAATCCAATGGCGATGTCCGTTTTCCTCTGCGAATTCATGGAGAGCTAACCCTAACCCTAAGTGGAATTTTCCCCAATGGCATTTCCCCATGTATTTTACTAGGAAATATACATAAGTCTGGTTAAAAAGTCGTGATCCCTCCTAACCATACTGATGGGCTCCAAATCCAATGGTGATGTCCGTTTTGCTCTGCGAATTCATCGAGAGCTAACCCTAACCCTAAGTGGAATTTTCCCCAATGGCATTTCTCCATGTATTTTACTAGGCAATATAGATAAGTCTGGTTAAAAAGTCGTGCTCCCTCCTAACCATACTGATGGGCTCCAAATCCAATGGCAATGTCCGTTTTGCTCTGAGAATTCATGGAGAGCTAACCCTAACCCTAAGTGGAATTTTCCCCAATGGCATTCCCCATGTATTTTACTAGGAAATATACATAAGTCTGGTTAAAAAGTCCTGCTCCCTCCTAACCATACTGATGGGCTCCAAATCCAATGGTGATGTCCGTTTTGCTCTGCGAATTCATCGAGAGCTAACCCTAACCCTAAGTGGAATTTTCCCCAATGGCATTTCCCCATGTATTTTACTAGGAAATATACATAAGTCTGGTTAAAAAGTCGTGCTCCCTCCTAACCATACTGATGGGCTCCAAATCCAATGGCGATGTCCGTTTTGCTCTGCGAATTCATGGAGAGCTAACCCTAACCCTAAGTGGAATTTTCCCCAATGGCATTCCCCATGTATTTTACTAGGAAATATACATAAGTCTGGTTAAAAAGTCGTGATCCCTCCTAACCATACTGATGGGCTCCAAATCCAATGGTGATGTCCGTTTTGCTCTGCGAATTCATCGAGAGCTAACCCTAACCCTAAGTGGAATTTTCCCCAATGGCATTTCCCCATGTATTTTACTAGGAAATATAGATAAGTCTGGTTAAAAAGTCGTGCTCCCTCCTAACCATACTGATGGGCTCCAAATCCAATGGCGATGTCCGTTTTGCTCTGCGAATTCATCGAGAGCTAACCCTAACCCTAAGTGGAATTTTCCCCAATGGCATTTCCCCATGTATTTTACTAGGAAATATACAATTTTCTGGTTAAAAAGTCATGCTCCCTCCTAACCATACTGATGGGCTCCAAATCCAATGGCGATGTCGGTTTTGCTCTGCGAATTCATGGAGAGCTAACCCTAACCCTAAGTGGAATTTTCCCCAATGGCATTCCCCATGTATTTTACTAGGAAATATACATAAGTCTGGTTAAAAAGTCGTGCTCCCTCCTAACCATACTGATGGGCTCCAAATCCAATGGCGATGTCCGTTTTGCTCTGCGAATTCATGGAGAGCTAACCCTAACCCTAAGTGGAATTTTCCCCAATGGCATTCCCCATGTATTTTACTAGGAAATATACATAAGTCTGGTTAAAAAGTCGTGATCCCTCCTAACCATACTGATGGGCTCCAAATCCAATGGCGATGTCCGTTTTGCTCTGCGAATTCATTGAGAGCTAACCCTAACCCTAAGTGGAATTTTCCCCAAAGGCATTCCCCATGTATTTTACCAGGAAATATACATAAGTCTGGTTAAAAAGTCGTGCTCCCTCCTAACCATACTGATGGGCTCCAAATCCAATGGCGATGTCCGTTTTGCTCTGCGAATTCATGGAGAGCTAACCCTAACCCTAAGTGGAATTTTCCCCAATGGCATTCCCCATGTATTTTACTAGGAAATATACATAAGTCTGGTTAAAAAGTCATGCTCCCTCCTAACCATACTGATGGGCTCCAAATCCAATGGCGATGTCCGTTTTGCTCTGCGAATTCATGGAGAGCTAACCCTAATCCTAAGTGGAATTTTCCCCAATGGCATTCCCCATGTATTTTACTAGGAAATATACATAAGTCTGGTTAAAAAGTCGTGCTCCCTCCTAACCATACTGATGGGCTCCAAATCCAATGGCGATGTCGGTTTTGCTCTGCGAATTCATGGAGAGCTAACCCTAACCCTAAGTGGAATTTTCCCCAATGGCATTCCCCATGTATTTTACTAGGAAATATACATAAGTCTGGTTAAAAAGTCGTGATCCCTCCTAACCATACTGATGGGCTCCAAATCCAATGGCGATGTCCGTTTTGCTCTGCGAATTCATTGAGAGCTAACCCTAACCCTAAGTGGAATTTTCCCCAAAGGCATTCCCCATGTATTTTACTAGGAAATATACATAAGTCTGGTTAAAAAGTCGTGCTCCCTCCTAACCATACTGATGGGCTCCAAATCCAATGGCGATGTCCGTTTTGCTCTGCGAATTCATGGAGAGCTAACCCTAACCCTAAGGGGAATTTTCCCCAATGGCATTCCCCATGTATTTTACTAGGAAACATAGATAAGACTGGTTAAAAAGTCATTCTCCCTCCTAACCATACTGATGGGCTCCAAATCCAACGGCGATGTCCGTTTTGCTCTGCGAATTCATGGAGAGCTAACCCTAACCCTAAGTGGAATTTTCCCCAATGGCATTCCCCATGTATTTTACTAGGAAATATACAATTTTCTGGTTAAAAAGTCATGCTCCCTCCTAACCATACTGATGGGCTCCAAATCCAATGGCGATGTCGGTTTTGCTCTGCGAATTCATGGAGAGCTAACCCTAACCCTAAGTGGAATTTTCCCCAATGGCATTCCCCATGTATTTTACTAGGAAATATACATAAGTCTGGTTAAAAAGTCGTGCTCCCTCCTAACCATACTGATGGGCTCCAAATCCAATGGCGATGTCCGTTTTGCTCTGCGAATTCATGGAGAGCTAACCCTAACCCTAAGTGGAATTTTCCCCAATGGCATTCCCCATGTATTTTACTAGGAAATATACATAAGTCTGGTTAAAAAGTCGTGATCCCTCCTAACCATACTGATGGGCTCCAAATCCAATGGCGATGTCCGTTTTGCTCTGCGAATTCATTGAGAGCTAACCCTAACCCTAAGTGGAATTTTCCCCAAAGGCATTCCCCATGTATTTTACCAGGAAATATACATAAGTCTGGTTAAAAAGTCGTGCTCCCTCCTAACCATACTGATGGGCTCCAAATCCAATGGCGATGTCCGTTTTGCTCTGCGAATTCATGGAGAGCTAACCCTAACCCTAAGTGGAATTTTCCCCAATGGCATTCCCCATGTATTTTACTAGGAAATATACATAAGTCTGGTTAAAAAGTCATGCTCCCTCCTAACCATACTGATGGGCTCCAAATCCAATGGCGATGTCCGTTTTGCTCTGCGAATTCATGGAGAGCTAACCCTAACCCTAAGTGGAATTTTCCCCAATGGCATTCCCCATGTATTTTACTAGGAAATATACATAAGTCTGGTTAAAAAGTCGTGCTCCCTCCTAACCATACTGATGGGCTCCAAATCCAATGGCGATGTCGGTTTTGCTCTGCGAATTCATGGAGAGCTAACCCTAACCCTAAGTGGAATTTTCCCCAATGGCATTCCCCATGTATTTTACTAGGAAATATACATAAGTCTGGTTAAAAAGTCGTGATCCCTCCTAACCATACTGATGGGCTCCAAATCCAATGGCGATGTCCGTTTTGCTCTGCGAATTCATTGAGAGCTAACCCTAACCCTAAGTGGAATTTTCCCCAAAGGCATTCCCCATGTATTTTACTAGGAAATATACATAAGTCTGGTTAAAAAGTCGTGCTCCCTCCTAACCATACTGATGGGCTCCAAATCCAATGGCGATGTCCGTTTTGCTCTGCGAATTCATGGAGAGCTAACCCTAACCCTAAGGGGAATTTTCCCCAATGGCATTCCCCATGTATTTTACTAGGAAACATAGATAAGACTGGTTAAAAAGTCATTCTCCCTCCTAACCATACTGATGGGCTCCAAATCCAACGGCGATGTCCGTTTTGCTCTGCGAATTCATGGAGAGCTAACCCTAACCCTAAGTGGAATTTTCCCCAATGGCATTCCCCATGTATTTTACTAGGAAATATACATAAGTCTGGTTAAAAAGTCGTGCTCCCTCCTAACCATACTGATGGGCTCCAAATCCAATGGCGATGTCCGTTTTGCTCTGCGAATTCATGGAGAGCTAACCCTAACCCTAAGTGGAATTTTCCCCAATGGCATTCCCCATGTATTTTACTAGGAAATATACATAAGTCTGGTTAAAAAGTCGTGATCCCTCCTAACCATACTGATGGGCTCCAAATCCAATGGTGATGTCCGTTTTGCTCTGCGAATTCATCGAGAGCTAACCCTAACCCTAAGTGGAATTTTCCCCAATGGCATTTCCCCATGTATTTTACTAGGAAATATAGATAAGTCTGGTTAAAAAGTCGTGCTCCCTCCTAACCATACTCATGGGCTCCAAATCCAATGGCGATTTCCGTTTTGCTCTGCGAATTCATCGAGAGCTAACCCTAACCCTAAGTGGAATTTTCCCCAATGGCATTCCCCATGTATTTTACTAGGAAATATACATAAGTCTGGTTAAAAAGTCGTGATCCCTCCTAACCATACTGATGGGCTCCAAATCCAATGGCGATGTCCGTTTTGCTCTGCGAATTCATTGAGAGCTAACCCTAACCCTAAGTGGAATTTTCCCCAAAGGCATTCCCCATGTATTTTACCAGGAAATATACATAAGTCTGGTTAAAAAGTCGTGCTCCCTCCTAACCATACTGATGGGCTCCAAATCCAATGGCGATGTCCGTTTTGCTCTGCGAATTCATGGAGAGCTAACCCTAACCCTAAGTGGAATTTTCCCCAATGGCATTCCCCATGTATTTTACCAGGAAATATACATAAGTCTGGTTAAAAAGTCGTGCTCCCTCCTAACCATACTGATGGGCTCCAAATCCAATGGCGATGTCCGTTTTGCTCTGCGAATTCATGGAGAGCTAACCCTAACCCTAAGTGGAATTTTCCCCAATGGCATTCCCCATGTATTTTACCAGGAAATATACATAAGTCTGGTTAAAAAGTCGTGCTCCCTCCTAACCATACTGATGGGCTCCAAATCCAATGGCGATGTCCGTTTTGCTCTGCGAATTCATGGAGAGCTAACCCTAACCCTAAGTGGAATTTTCCCCAATGGCATTCCCCATGTATTTTACTAGGAAATATACATAAGTCTGGTTAAAAAGTCGTGATCCCTCCTAACCATACTGATGGGCTCCAAATCCAATGGCGATGTCCGTTTTGCTCTGCGAATTCATGGAGAGCTAACCCTAACCCTAAGTGGAATTTTCCCCAATGGCATTCCCCATGTATTTTACTAGGAAATATACATAAGTCTGGTTAAAAAGTCGTGCTCCCTCCTAACCATACTGATGGGCTCCAAATCCAATGGCGATGTCGGTTTTGCTCTGCGAATTCATGGAGAGCTAACCCTAACCCTAAGTGGAATTTTCCCCAATGGCATTCCCCATGTATTTTACTAGGAAATATACATAAGTCTGGTTAAAAAGTCGTGATCCCTCCTAACCATACTGATGGGCTCCAAATCCAATGGTGATGTCCGTTTTGCTCTGCGAATTCATCGAGAGCTAACCCTAACCCTAAGTGGAATTTTCCCCAATGGCATTTCCCCATGTATTTTACTAGGAAATATAGATAAGTCTGGTTAAAAAGTCGTGCTCCCTCCTAACCATACTCATGGGCTCCAAATCCAATGGCGATGTCCGTTTTGCTCTGCGAATTCATCGAGAGCTAACCCTAACCCTAAGTGGAATTTTCCCCAATGGCATTCCCCATGTATTTTACTAGGAAATATACATAAGTCTGGTTAAAAAGTCGTGATCCCTCCTAACCATACTGATGGGCTCCAAATCCAATGGCGATGTCCGTTTTGCTCTGCGAATTCATTGAGAGCTAACCCTAACCCTAAGTGGAATTTTCCCCAAAGGCATTCCCCATGTATTTTACCAGGAAATATACATAAGTCTGGTTAAAAAGTCGTGCTCCCTCCTAACCATACTGATGGGCTCCACATCCAATGGCGATGTCCGTTTTGCTCTGCGAATTCATGGAGAGCTAACCCTAACTCTAAGTGGAATTTTCCCCAATGGCATTCCCCATGTATTTTACCAGGAAATATACATAAGTCTGGTTAAAAAGTCGTGCTCCCTCCTAACCATACTGATGGGCTCCAAATCCAATGGCGATGTCCGTTTTGCTCTGCGAATTCATGGAGAGCTAACCCTAACCCTAAGTGGAATTTTCCCCAATGGCATTCCCCATGTATTTTACCAGGAAATATACATAAGTCTGGTTAAAAAGTCGTGCTCCCTCCTAACCATACTGATGGGCTCCAAATCCAATGGCGATGTCCGTTTTGCTCTGCGAATTCATGGAGAGCTAACCCTAACCCTAAGTGGAATTTTCCCCAATGGCATTCCCCATGTATTTTACTAGGAAATATACATAAGTCTGGTTAAAAAGTCGTGATCCCTCCTAACCATACTGATGGGCTCCAAATCCAATGGCGATGTCCGTTTTGCTCTGCGAATTCATTGAGAGCTAACCCTAACCCTAAGTGGAATTTTCCCCAAAGGCATTCCCCATGTATTTTACTAGGAAATATACATAAGTCTGGTTAAAAAGTCGTGCTCCCTCCTAACCATACTGATGGGCTCCAAATCCAATGGCGATGTCCGTTTTGCTCTGCGAATTCATGGAGAGCTAACCCTAACCCTAAGGGGAATTTTCCCCAATGGCATTCCCCATGTATTTTACTAGGAAACATAGATAAGACTGGTTAAAAAGTCATTCTCCCTCCTAACCATACTGATGGGCTCCAAATCCAACGGCGATGTCCGTTTTGCTCTGCGAATTCATGGAGAGCTAACCCTAACCCTAAGTGGAATTTTCCCCAATGGCATTCCCCATGTATTTTACTAGGAAATATACATAAGTCTGGTTAAAAAGTCGTGCTCCCTGCTAACCATACTGATGGGCTCCAAATCCAATGGCGATGTCCGTTTTGCTCTGCGAATTCATGGAGAGCTAACCCTAACCCTAAGTGGAATTTTCCCCAATGGCATTCCCCATGTATTTTACTAGGAAATATACATAAGTCTGGTTAAAAAGTCATGCTCCCTCCTAACCATACTGATGGGCTCCAAATCCAATGGCGATGTCCGTTTTGCTCTGCGAATTCATGGAGAGCTAACCCTAACCCTAAGTGGAATTTTCCCCAATGGCATTCCCCATGTATTTTACTAGGAAATATACATAAGTCTGGTTAAAAAGTCGTGCTCCCTCCTAACCATACTGATGGGCTCCAAATCCAATGGCGATCTCGGTTTTGCTCTGCGAATTCATGGAGAGCTAACCCTAACCCCAAGTGGAATTTTCCCCAATGGCATTCCCCATGTATTTTACTAGGAAATATACATAAGTCTGGTTAAAAAGTCGTGCTCCCTCCTAACCATACTCATGGGCTCCAAATCCAATGGCGATGTCCGTTTTGCTCTGCGAATTCATCGAGAGCTAACCCTAACCCTAAGTGGAATTTTCCCCAATGGCATTCCCCATGTATTTTACTAGGAAATATACATAAGTCTGGTTAAAAAGTCGTGCTCCCTCCTAACCATACTGATGGGCTCCAAATCCAATGGCGATGTCCGTTTTGCTCTGCGAATTCATGGAGAGCTAACCCTAACCCTAAGTGGAATTTTCCCCAATGGCATTCCCCATGTATTTTACTAGGAAATATACATAAGACTGGTTAAAAAGTCATTCTCCCTCCTAACCATACTGATGGGCTCCAAATCCAACGGCGATGTCCGTTTTGCTCTGCGAATTCATGGAGAGCTAACCCTAACCCTAAATGGAATTTTCCCCAATGGCATTCCCCATGTATTTTACTAGGAAATATACATAAGTCTGGTTAAAAAGTCGTGCTCCCTCCTAACCATACTGTTGGGCTCCAAATCCAACGGCGATGTCCGTTTTGCTCTGCGAATTCATGGAGAGCTAACCCTAACCCTAAGTGGAATTTTCCCCAATGGCATTCCCCATGTATTTTACTAGGAAATATACATAAGTCTGGTTAAAAAGTCGTGCTCCCTCCTAACCATACTCATGGGCTCCAAATCCAATGGCGATGTCCGTTTGGCTCTGCGAATTCATGGAGAGCTAACCCTAACCCTAAGTGGAATTTTCCCCAATGGCATTCCCCATGTATTTTACTAGGAAATATACATAAGTCTGGTTAAAAAGTCGTGCTCCCTCCTAACCATACTGATGGGCTCCAAATCCAATGGCGATGTCCGTTTTGCTCTGCGAATTCATGGAGAGCTAACCCTAACCCTAAGTGGAATTTTCCCCAATGGCATTCCCCATGTATTTTACTAGGAAATATACATAAGTCTGGTTAAAAAGTCATGCTCCCTCCTAACCATACTGATGGGCTCCAAATCCAATGGCGATGTCCGTTTTGCTCTGCGAATTCATGGAGAGCTAACCCTAACCCTAAGTGGAATTTTCCCCAATGGCATTCCCCAGGTATTTCACTAGGAAACATACATAAGTCTGGATAAAAAGTCGTTCTCCCTCCTAACCATACTGATGGGCTCCAAATCCAATGGCGATGGCCGTTTTGCTCTTCGAATTCATTGAGAGCTAACCCTAACCCTAAGTGGAATTTTCCCCAATGGCATTCCCCTTGTATTTTACCAGGAAATATACATAAGTATAATTAAAAAGTCATGCTCCCTCCTAACCATACTGATGGGCTCCAAATCCAATGGCGATGTCCGTTTTGCTCTACGAATTCATGGACAGCTAACCCTAACCCTAAGTGGAATTTTCCCCAATGGCATTCCCCATGTATTTTACTAGGAAACATACATAAGTCTGGTTAAAAAGTCGTGCTCCGTCCTAACCATACTGATGGGCTCCAAATCCAATGGCGATGTCCGTTTTGCTCTGCGAATTCATCGAGAGCTAACCCTAACCCTAAGTGGAATTTTCCCCAATGGCATTCCCCATGTATTTTACTAGGAAATATACATAAGACTGGTTAAAAAGTCATTCTCCCTCCTAACCATACTGATGGGCTCCAAATCCAACGGCGATGTCCGTTTTGCTCTGCGAATTCATGGAGAGCTAACCCTAACCGTAAGTGGAATTTTCCCCAATGGCATTCCCCATGTATTTTACTAGGAAATATACATAAGTCTGGTTAAAAAGTCGTGCTCCCTCCTAACCATACTGATGGGCTCCAAATCCAATGGCAATGTCCGTTTTGCTCTGCGAATTCATGGAGAGCTAACCCTAACCCTAAGTGGAATTTTCCCCAATGGCATTCCCCATGTATTTTATTAGGAAATATACATAAGTCTGGTTAAAAAGTCGTGCTCCCTCCTAACCATACTGATGGGCTCCAAATCCAATGGCGATGTCCGTTTTGCTCTGCGAATTCATGGAGAGCTAACCCTAACCCTAAGTGGAATTTTCCCCAATGGCATTTCCCCATGTATTTTACTAGGAAATATACATAAGTCTGGTTAAAAAGTCGTGCTCCCTCCTAACCATACTGATGGGCTCCAAATCCAATGGCGATGTCCGTTTTGCTCTGTGAATTCATGGAGAGCTAACCCTAACCCTAAGTGGAATTTTCCCCAATGGCATTCCCCATGTATTTTACTAGGAAACATACATAAGTCTGGTTAAAAAGTCGTGCTCCCTCCTAACCATACTGATGGGCTCCAAATCCAATGGCGATATCCGTTTTGCTCTACGAATTCATTGAGAGCTAACCCTAACCCTAAGTGGAATTTTCCCCAATGGCATTCCCCTTGTATTTTACTAGGAAATATACATAAGTATAATTAAAAAGTCATGCTCCCTCCTAACCATACTGATGGGCTCCAAATCCAATGGCGATGTCCGTTTTGCTCTGCGAATTCATGGACAGCTAACCCTAACCCTAAGTGGAATTTTCCCCAATGGCATTCCCCATGTATTTTACTAGGAAACATACATAAGTCTGGTTAAAAAGTCGTGCTCCGTCCTAACCATACTGATGGGCTCCAAATCCAATGGCGATGTCCGTTTTGCTCTGCGAATTCATCGAGAGCTAACTCTAACCCTAAGTGGAATTTTCCCCAATGGCATTCCCCATGTATTTTACTAGGAAATATACATAAGTATAATTAAAAAGTCATGCTCCCTCCTAACCATATTGATGGGCTCCAAATCCAATGGCGATGTCCGTTTTGCTCTGCGAATTCATGGAGAGCTAACCCTAACCCTAAGTGGAATTTTCCCCAATGGCATTCCCCTTGTATTTTACTAGGAAATATACATAAGTATAATTAAAAAGTCATGCTCCCTCCTAACCATATTGATGGGCTCCAAATCCAATGGCGATGTCCGTTTTGCTCTGCGAATTCATGGAGAGCTAACCCTAACCCTAAGTGGAATTTTCCCCAATGGCATTCCCCATGTATTTTACTAGGAAATATACATAAGTCTGGTTAAAAAGTCGTGCTCCCTCCTAACCATACTGATGGGCTCCAAATCCAATGGCGATGTCCGTTTTGCTCTGCGAATTCATGGAGAGCTAACCCTAACCCTAAGTGGAATTTTCCCCAATGGAATTTCCCCATGTATTTTACTAGGAAATATACATAAGTCTGGTTAAAAAGTCGTGCTCCCTCCTAACCATACTGATGGGCTCCAAATCCAATGGCGATGTCCGTTTTGCTCTGCGAATTCATGGAGAGCTAACCCTAACCCTAAGTGGAATTTTCCCCAATGGCATTCCCCATGTATTTTACTAGGAAATATACATAAGTCTGGTTAAAAAGTCGTGCTCCCTCCTAACCATACTGATGGGCTCCAAATCCAATGGCGATGTCGGTTTTGCTCTGCGAATTCATTGAGAGCTAACCCTAACCCTAAGTGGAATTTTCCCCAATGGCTTTTCCCCATGTATTTTACTAGGAAATATACATAAGTCTGGTTAAAAAGTCATGCTCCCTCCTAACCATACTGATGGGCTCCAAATCCAATGGCGATGTCGGTTTTGCTCTGCGAATTCATTGAGAGCTAACCCTAACCCTAAGTGGAATTTTCCCCAATGGCTTTTCCCCATGTATTTTACTAGGAAATATACATAAGTCTGGATAAAAAGTCATGCTCCCTCCTAACCATACTGATGGGCTCCAAATCCAATGGCGATGTCCGTTTTGCTCTGCGAATTCATTGAGAGCTAACCCTAACCCTAAGTGGAATTTTCCCCAATGGCTTTTCCCCATGTATTTTACTAGGAAATATACATAAGTCTGGATAAAAAGTCATGCTCCCTCCTAACCATACTGATGGGCTCCAAATCCAATGGCGATGTCGGTTTTGCTCTGCGAATTCATTGAGAGCTAACCCTAACCCTAAGTGGAATTTCCCCCAATGGCTTTTCCCCATGTATTTTACTAGGAAATATACATAAGTCTGGTTAAAAAGTCGTGCTCCCTCCTAACCATACTGATGGGCTCCAAATCCCATGGCGATGTCCGTTTTGCTCTGCGAATTCATGGAGAGCTAACCCTAACCCTAAGTGGAATTTTCCCCAATGGCATTCCCCATGTATTTTACTAGGAAATATACATAAGTCTGGTTAAAAAGTCGTGCTCCCTCCTAACCATACTGATGGGCTCCAAATCCAATGGCGATGTCGGTTTTGCTCTGCGAATTCATGGAGAGCTAACCCTAACCCTAAGTGGAATTTTCCCCAATGGCATTCCCCATGTATTTTACTAGGAAATATACATAAGTCTGGTTAAAAAGTCGTGCTCCCTCCTAACCATACTGATGGGCTCCAAATCCCATGGCGATGTCCGTTTTGCTCTGCGAATTCATGGAGAGCTAACCCTAACCCTAAGTGGAATTTTCCCCAATGGCATTTCCCCATGTATTTTACTAGGAAATATACATAAGTCTGGTTAAAAAGTCGTGCTCCCTCCTAACCATACTGATGGGCTCCAAATCCAATGGCGATGTCCGTTTTGCTCTGTGAATTCATGGAGAGCTAACCCTAACCCTAAGTGGAATTTTCCCCAATGGCATTCCCCATGTATTTTACTAGGAAACATACATAAGTCTGGTTAAAAAGTCGTGCTCCCTCCTAACCATACTGATGGGCTCCAAATCCAATGGCGATATCCGTTTTGCTCTACGAATTCATTGAGAGCTAACCCTAACCCTAAGTGGAATTTTCCCCAATGGCATTCCCCTTGTATTTTACTAGGAAATATACATAAGTATAATTAAAAAGTCATGCTCCCTCCTAACCATACTGATGGGCTCCAAATCCAATGGCGATGTCCGTTTTGCTCTGCGAATTCATGGACAGCTAACCCTAACCCTAAGTGGAATTTTCCCCAATGGCATTCCCCATGTATTTTACTAGGAAACATACATAAGTCTGGTTAAAAAGTCGTGCTCCGTCCTAACCATACTGATGGGCTCCAAATCCAATGGCGATGTCCGTTTTGCTCTGCGAATTCATCGAGAGCTAACTCTAACCCTAAGTGGAATTTTCCCCAATGGCATTCCCCATGTATTTTACTAGGAAATATACATAAGTATAATTAAAAAGTCATGCTCCCTCCTAACCATATTGATGGGCTCCAAATCCAATGGCGATGTCCGTTTTGCTCTGCGAATTCATGGAGAGCTAACCCTAACCCTAAGTGGAATTTTCCCCAATGGCATTCCCCTTGTATTTTACTAGGAAATATACATAAGTATAATTAAAAAGTCATGCTCCCTCCTAACCATATTGATGGGCTCCAAATCCAATGGCGATGTCCGTTTTGCTCTGCGAATTCATGGAGAGCTAACCCTAACCCTAAGTGGAATTTTCCCCAATGGCATTCCCCATGTATTTTACTAGGAAATATACATAAGTCTGGTTAAAAAGTCGTGCTCCCTCCTAACCATACTGATGGGCTCCAAATCCAATGGCGATGTCCGTTTTGCTCTGCGAATTCATGGAGAGCTAACCCTAACCCTAAGTGGAATTTTCCCCAATGGAATTTCCCCATGTATTTTACTAGGAAATATACATAAGTCTGGTTAAAAAGTCGTGCTCCCTCCTAACCATACTGATGGGCTCCAAATCCAATGGCGATGTCCGTTTTGCTCTGCGAATTCATGGAGAGCTAACCCTAACCCTAAGTGGAATTTTCCCCAATGGCATTCCCCATGTATTTTACTAGGAAATATACATAAGTCTGGTTAAAAAGTCGTGCTCCCTCCTAACCATACTGATGGGCTCCAAATCCAATGGCGATGTCGGTTTTGCTCTGCGAATTCATTGAGAGCTAACCCTAACCCTAAGTGGAATTTTCCCCAATGGCTTTTCCCCATGTATTTTACTAGGAAATATACATAAGTCTGGTTAAAAAGTCATGCTCCCTCCTAACCATACTGATGGGCTCCAAATCCAATGGCGATGTCGGTTTTGCTCTGCGAATTCATTGAGAGCTAACCCTAACCCTAAGTGGAATTTTCCCCAATGGCTTTTCCCCATGTATTTTACTAGGAAATATACATAAGTCTGGATAAAAAGTCATGCTCCCTCCTAACCATACTGATGGGCTCCAAATCCAATGGCGATGTCCGTTTTGCTCTGCGAATTCATTGAGAGCTAACCCTAACCCTAAGTGGAATTTTCCCCAATGGCTTTTCCCCATGTATTTTACTAGGAAATATACATAAGTCTGGATAAAAAGTCATGCTCCCTCCTAACCATACTGATGGGCTCCAAATCCAATGGCGATGTCGGTTTTGCTCTGCGAATTCATTGAGAGCTAACCCTAACCCTAAGTGGAATTTCCCCCAATGGCTTTTCCCCATGTATTTTACTAGGAAATATACATAAGTCTGGTTAAAAAGTCGTGCTCCCTCCTAACCATACTGATGGGCTCCAAATCCCATGGCGATGTCCGTTTTGCTCTGCGAATTCATGGAGAGCTAACCCTAACCCTAAGTGGAATTTTCCCCAATGGCATTCCCCATGTATTTTACTAGGAAATATACATAAGTCTGGTTAAAAAGTCGTGCTCCCTCCTAACCATACTGATGGGCTCCAAATCCAATGGCGATGTCGGTTTTGCTCTGCGAATTCATTGAGAGCTAACCCTAACCCTAAGTGGAATTTTCCCCAATGGCTTTTCCCCATGTATTTTACTAGGAAATATACATAAGTCTGGATAAAAAGTCATGCTCCCTCCTAACCATACTGATGGGCTCCAAATCCAATGGCGATGTCCGTTTTGCTCTGCGAATTCATTGAGAGCTAACCCTAACCCTAAGTGGAATTTTCCCCAATGGCTTTTCCCCATGTATTTTACTAGGAAATATACATAAGTCTGGATAAAAAGTCATGCTCCCTCCTAACCATACTGATGGGCTCCAAATCCAATGGCGATGTCGGTTTTGCTCTGCGAATTCATTGAGAGCTAACCCTAACCCTAAGTGGAATTTTCCCCAATGGCTTTTCCCCATGTATTTTACTAGGAAATATACATAAGTCTGGTTAAAAAGTCGTGCTCCCTCCTAACCATACTGATGGGCTCCAAATCCAATGGCGATGTCCGTTTTGCTCTGCGAAATTATTGAGAGCTAACCCTAACCCTAAGTGGAATTTTCCCCACTGGCTTTTCCCCATGTATTTTACTAGGAAATATACATAAGTCTGGAAAAAAAGTCATGCTCCCTCCTAACCATACTGATGGGCTCCAAATCCAATGGCGATGTCCGTTTTGCTCTGCGAATTCATTGAGAGCTAACCCTAACCCTAAGTGGAATTTTCCCCAATGGCTTTTCCCCATGTATTTTACTAGGAAATATACATAAGTCTGGATAAAAAGTCATGCTCCCTCCTAACCATACTGATGGGCTCCAAATCCAATGGCGATGTCCGTTTTGCTCTGCGAATTCATTGAGAGCTAACCCTAACCCTAAGTGGAATTTTCCCCAATGGCTTTTCCCTTGTATTTTACTAGGAAATATACATAAGTATAATTAAAAAGTCATGCTCCCTCCTAACCATACTGATGGGCTCCAAATCCAATGGCGATGTCGGTTTTGCTCTGCGAATTCATGGAGAGCTAACCCTAACCCTAAGTGGAATTTTCCCCAATGGCATTCCCCATGTATTTTACTAGGAAATATACATAAGTCTGGATAAAAAGTCATGCTCCCTCCTAACCATACTGATGGGCTCCAAATCCAATGGCGATGTCGGTTTTGCTCTGCGAATTCATTGAGAGCTAACCCTAACCCTAAGTGGAATTTTCCCCAATGGCTTTTCCCCATGTATTTTACTAGGAAATATACATAAGTCTGGTTAAAAAGTCGTGCTCCCTCCTAACCATACTGATGGGCTCCAAATCCAATGGCGATGTCCGTTTTGCTCTGCGAAATTATTGAGAGCTAACCCTAACCCTAAGTGGAATTTTCCCCACTGGCTTTTCCCCATGTATTTTACTAGGAAATATACATAAGTCTGGAAAAAAAGTCATGCTCCCTCCTAACCATACTGATGGGCTCCAAATCCAATGGCGATGTCCGTTTTGCTCTGCGAATTCATTGAGAGCTAACCCTAACCCTAAGTGGAATTTTCCCCAATGGCTTTTCCCCATGTATTTTACTAGGAAATATACATAAGTCTGGATAAAAAGTCATGCTCCCTCCTAACCATACTGATGGGCTCCAAATCCAATGGCGATGTCCGTTTTGCTCTGCGAATTCATTGAGAGCTAACCCTAACCCTAAGTGGAATTTTCCCCAATGGCTTTTCCCTTGTATTTTACTAGGAAATATACATAAGTATAATTAAAAAGTCATGCTCCCTCCTAACCATACTGATGGGCTCCAAATCCAATGGCGATGTCGGTTTTGCTCTGCGAATTCATGGAGAGCTAACCCTAACCCTAAGTGGAATTTTCCCCAATGGCATTCCCCATGTATTTTACTAGGAAATATACATAAGTCTGGTTAAAAAGTCGTGCTCCCTCCTAACCATACTGATGGGCTCCAAATCCAATGGCGATGTCCGTTTTGCTCTGCGAATTCATGGAGAGCTAACCCTAACCCTAAGTGGAATTTTCCCCAATGGCATTCCCCATGTATTTTACTAGGAAATATACATAAGTCTGGTTAAAAAGTCGTGCTCCCTCCTAACCATACTGATGGGCTCCAAATCCAATGGCGATGTCCGTTTTGCTCTGCGAATTCATGGAGAGCTAACCCTAACCCTAAGTGGAATTTTCCCCAAAGGCATTCCCCATGTATTTTATTAGGAAATATACATAAGTCTGGATAAAAAGTCATGCTCTCTGCTAACCATACTGATGGGCTCCAAATCCAATGCGATGTCCGTTTTGCTCTGCGAATTCATGGAGAGCTAACCCTAACCCTAAGTGGAATTTTCCCCAATGGCATTCCCCATGTATTTTACTAGGAAACATACATAAGTCTGGTTAAAAAGTCATTCTCCCTCCTAACCATACTGATGGGCTCCAAATCCAATGGCGATGTTCGTTTTGCTCTGCGAATTCATGGAGAGCTAACGCTAACCCTAAGTGGAAATTTCCCCAAAGGCATTCCCCATGTATTTTACGAGGAAATATACATAAGTCTGGTTAAAAAGTCATGCTGCCTCCTAACCATACTGATGGGCTCCAAATCCAATGGCGATGTCCGTTTTGCTCTGCGAATTCATGGAGAGCTAACCCTAACCCTAAGTGGAATTTTCCACATTGGCATTCCCCATGTATTTTACTAGGAAATATACATAAGTCTGGTTAAAAAGTCGTGCTCCCTCCTAACCATACTGATGGGCTCCAAATCCAATGGCGATGTCCGTTTTCCTCTGCGAATTCATGGAGAGCTGACCCTAACCCTAAGTGGAATTTTCCCCAATGGCATTCCCCATGTATTTTACTAGGAAATATACATAAGTCTTGTTAAAAAGTCGTGCTCCCTCCTAACCATACTGATGGGCTCCAAATCCAATGGCGATGTCCGTTTTCCTCTGCGAATTCATGGAGAGCTAACCCTAACCCTAAGTGGAATTTTCCCCAATGGCATTCCCCATGTATTTTACTAGGAAACATACATAAGTCTGGTTAAAAAGTCGTGCTCCCTCCTAACCATACTGATGGGCTCCAAATCCAATGGCGATGTCCGTTTTGCTCTGCGAATTCATGGAAAGCTAACCCTAACCCTAAGTGGAATTTTCCCCAATGGCATTTCCCCATGTATTTTACTAGGAAATATACATAAGTCTGGTTAAAAAGTCGTGATCCCTCCTAACCATACTGATGGGCTCCAAATCCAATGGCGATGTCCGTTTTGCTCTGCGAATTCATGGAGAGCTAACCCTAACCCTAAGTGGAATTTTCCCCAATGGCATTCCCCATGTATTTTACTAGGAAATATACATAAGTCTGGTTAAAAAGTCGTGCTCCCTCCTAACCATACTGATGGGCTCCAAATCCAATGGCGATGTCCGTTTTTCTCTGCGAATTCATTGAGAGCTAACCCTAACCCTAAGTGGAATTTTCCCCAATGGCATTCCCCATGTATTTTACTAGGAAACATACATAAGTCTGGTTAAAAAGTCATTCTCCCTCCTAACCATACTGATGGGCTCAAAATCCAATGGCGATGTCCGTTTTGCTCTGCGAATTCATGGAGAGCTAACCCTAACCCTAAGTGGAAATTTCCCCAAAGGCATTCCCCATGTATTTTACGAGGAAATATACATAAGTCTGGTTAAAAAGTCATGCTGCCTCCTAACCATACTGATGGGCTCCAAATCCAATGGCGATGTCCGTTTTGCTCTGCGAATTCATGGAGAGCTAACCCTAACCCTAAGTGGAATTTTCCACAATGGCATTCCCCATGTATTTTACTAGGAAACATACATAAGTCTGGTTAAAAAGTCATGCTCCCTCCTAACCATACTGATGGGCTCCAAATCCAATGGCGATGTCCGTTTTCCTCTGCGAATTCATGGAGAGCTAACCCTAACCCTAAGTGGAATTTTCCCCAATGGCATTCCCCATGTATTTTACTAGGAAATATACATAAGTCTGGTTAAAAAGTCGTGCTCCCTCCTAACCATACTGATGGGCTCCAAATCCAATGGCGATGTCCGTTTTCCTCTGCGAATTCATGGAGAGCTGACCCTAACCCTAAGTGGAATTTTCCCCAATGGCATTCCCCATGTATTTTACTAGGAAATATACATAAGTCTTGTTAAAAAGTCGTGCTCCCTCCTAACCATACTGATGGGCTCCAAATCCAATGGCGATGTCCGTTTTGCTCTGCGAATTCATGGAGAGCTAACCCTAACCCTAAGTGGAATTTTCCCCAATGGCATTCCCCATGTATTTTACTAGGAAACATACATAAGTCTGGTTAAAAAGTCGTGCTCCCTCCTAACCATACTGATGGGCTCCAAATCCAATGGCGATGTCCGTTTTGCTCTGCGAATTCATGGAGAGCTAACCCTAACCCTAAGTGGAATTTTCCCCAATGGCATTTCCCCATGTATTTTACTAGGAAATATACATAAGTCTGGTTAAAAAGTCGTGATCCCTCCTAACCATACTGATGGGCTCCAAATCCAATGGCGATGTCCGTTTTGCTCTGCGAATTCATGGAGAGCTAACCCTAACCCTAAGTGGAATTTTCCCCAATGGCATTCCCCATGTATTTTACTAGGAAATATACATAAGTCTGGTTAAAAAGTCGTGCTCCCTCCTAACCATACTGATGGGCTCCAAATCCAATGGCGATGTCCGTTTTTCTCTGCGAATTCATTGAGAGCTAACCCTAACCCTAAGTGGAATTTTCCCCAATGGCATTCCCCATGTATTTTACTAGGAAACATACATAAGTCTGGTTAAAAAGTCATTCTCCCTCCTAACCATACTGATGGGCTCCAAATCCAATGGCGATGTCCGTTTTGCTCTGCGAATTCATGGAGAGCTAACCCTAACCCTAAGTGGAATTTTCCCCAAAGGCATTCCCCATGTATTTTACGAGGAAATATACATAAGTCTGGTTAAAAAGTCATGCTCCCTCCTAACCATACGGATGGGCTCCAAATCCAATGGCGATGTCCGTTTTGCTCTGCGAATTCATGGAGAGCTAACCCTAACCCTAAGTGGAAATTTCCCCAAAGGCATTCCCCATGTATTTTACGAGGAAATATACATAAGTCTGGTTAAAAAGTCATGCTGCCTCCTAACCATACTGATGGGCTCCAAATCCAATGGCGATGTCCGTTTTGCTCTGCGAATTCATGGAGAGCTAACCCTAACCCTAAGTGGAATTTTCCACAATGGCATTCCCCATGTATTTTACTAGGAAACATACATAAGTCTGGTTAAAAAGTCGTGCTCCCTCCTAACCATACTGATGGGCTCCAAATCCAATGGCGATGTCCGTTTTTCTCTGCGAATTCATTGAGAGCTAACCCTAACCCTAAGTGGAATTTTCCCCAATGGCATTCCCCATGTATTTTACTAGGAAACATACATAAGTCTGGTTAAAAAGTCATTCTCCCTCCTAACCATACTGATGGGCTCCAAATCCAATGGCGATGTCCGTTTTGCTCTGCGAATTCATGGAGAGCTAACCCTAACCCTAAGTGGAATTTTCCCCAAAGGCATTCCCCATGTATTTTACGAGGAAATATACATAAGTCTGGTTAAAAAGTCATGCTCCCTCCTAACCATACTGATGGGCTCCAAATCCAATGGCGATGTCCGTTTTGCTCTGCGAATTCATGGAGAGCTAACCCTAACCCTAAGTGGAATTTTCCACAATGGCATTCCCCATGTATTTTACTAGGAAACATACATAAGTCTGGTTAAAAAGTCATGCTCCCTCCTAACCATACTGATGGGCTCCAAATCCAATGGCGATGTCCGTTTTCCTCTGCGAATTCATGGAGAGCTAACCCTAACCCTAAGTGGAATTTTCCCCAATGGCATTCCCCATGTATTTTACTAGGAAATATACATAAGTCTGGTTAAAAAGTCGTGCTCCCTCCTAACCATACTGATGGGCTCCAAATCCAATGGCGATGTCCGTTTTCCTCTGCGAATTCATGGAGAGCTAACCCTAACCCTAAGTGGAATTTTCCCCAATGGCATTTCCCCATGTATTTTACTAGGAAATGTACATAAGTCTGGTTAAAAAGTCGTGATCCCTCCTAACCATACTGATGGGCTCCAAATCCAATGGCGATGTCCGTTTTCCTCTGCGAATTCATGGAGAGCTAACCCTAACCCTAAGGGGAATTTTCCCCAATGGCATTCCCCATGTATTTTACTAGGAAACATACATAAGTCTGGTTAAAAAGTCGTGCTCCCTCCTAACCATACTGATGGGCTCCAAATCCAATGGCGATGTCCGTTTTGCTCTGCGAATTCATGGAGAGCTAACCCTAACCCTAAGTGGAATTTTCCCCAATGGCATTTCCCCATGTATTTTACTAGGAAATGTACATAAGTCTGGTTAAAAAGTCGTGATCCCTCCTAACCATACTGATGGGCTCCAAATCCAATGGCGATGTCCGTTTTGCTCTGCGAATTCATGGAGAGCTAACCCTAACCCTAAGGGGAATTTTCCCCAATGGCATTCCCCATGTATTTTACTAGGAAACATACATAAGTCTGGTTAAAAAGTCGTGCTCCCTCCTAACCATACTGATGGGCTCCAAATCCAATGGCGATGTCCGTTTTGCTCTGCGAATTCATGGAGAGCTAACCCTAACCCTAAGTGGAATTTTCCCCAATGGCATTTCCCCATGTATTTTACTAGGAAATGTACATAAGTCTGGTTAAAAAGTCGTGATCCCTCCTAACCATACTGATGGGCTCCAAATCCAATGGCGATGTCCGTTTTGCTCTGCGAATTCATGGAGAGCTAACCCTAACCCTAAGTGGAATTTTCCCCAATAGCATTCCCCACGTATTTCACTAGGAAACATACATAAGTCTGGATAAAAAGTCGTTCTCCGTCCTAACCATACTGATGGGCTCCAAATCCAATGGCGATGTCCGTTTTGCTCTTCGAATTCATTGAGAGCTAACCCTAACCCTAAGTGGAATTTTCCCCAATGGCATTCCCCTTGTATTTTACTAGGAAATATACATAAGTATAATTAAAAAGTCATGCTCCCTCCTAACCATACTGATGGGCTCCAAATCCAATGGCGATGTCCGTTTTGCTCTGCGAATTCATCGAGAGCTAACCCTAAGTGGATTTTTCCCGAAAGGCATTCCCCATTTATTTTACTAGGAAATATACATAAGTCTGGTTAAAAAGTCATGCTCCCTCCTAACCATACTGATGGGCTCCAAATCCAATGGCGATGTCCGTTTTGCTCTGCGAATTCATGGAGAGCTAACCCTAACCCTAAGGGGAATTTTCCCCAATGGCATTCCCCATGTATTTTACTAGGAAATATACATAAGTCTGGTTAAAAAGTCGTGCTCCCTCCTAACCATACTGATGGGCTCCAAATCAAATGGCGATGTCCGTTTTGCTCTGCGAATTCATGGAGAGCTAACCCTAACCCTAAGTGGAATTTTCCCCAATGGCATTCCCCATGTATTTTACTAGGAAATATACATAAGTCTGGTTAAAAAGTCGTGCTCCCTCCTAACCATACTGATGGGCTCCAAATCCAATGGCGATGTCCGTTTTGCTCTGCGAATTCATGGAGAGCTAACCCTAACCCTAAGTGGAATTTTCCCCAATGGCATTTCCCCATGTATTTTACTAGGAAATATACATAAGTGTGGTTAAAAAGTCGTGCTCCCTCCTAACCATACTGATGGGCTCCAAATCCAATGGCGATGTCCGTTTTGCTCTGCGAATTCATGGAGAGCTAACCCTAACCCTAAGTGGAATTTTCCCCAATGGCATTCCCCATGTATTTTACTAGGAAATATACATAAGTCTGGTTAAAAAGTCCTGCAACCTCCTAACCATACTGATGGGCTCCAAATCCAATGGCGATGTCCGTTTTGCTCTGCGAATTCATGGAGAGCTAACCCTAACCCTAAGTGGAATTTTCCCCAATGGAATTTCCCCATGTATTTTACTAGGAAATATACATAAGTCTGGTTAAAAAGTCGTGCTCCCTCCTAACCATACTGATGGGCTCCAAATCCAATGGCGATGTCCGTTTTGCTCTGCGAATTCATGGAGAGCTAACCCTAACCCTAAGTGGAATTTTCCCCAATGGCATTCCCCATGTATTTTACTAGGAAACATACATAAGTCTGGTTAAAAAGTCGTGCTCCCTCCTAACCATACTGATGGGCACCAAATCCAATGGCGATGTCCGTTTTGCTCTGCGAATTCATGGAGAGCTAACCCTAACCCTAAGTGGAATTTTCCCCAATGGCATTCCCCATGTATTTTACTAGGAAATATACATAAGTCTGGTTAAAAAGTCATGCTCCCTCCTAACCATACTGATGGGCTCCAAATCCAATGGCGATGTCCGTTTTGCTCTGCGAATTCATGGAGAGCTAACCCTAACCCTAAGTGGAATTTTCCCCAATGGCATTCCCCATGTATTTTACTAGGAAATATACATAAGTCTGGTTAAAAAGTCGTGCTCCCTCCTAACCATACAGATGGGCTCCAAATCCAATGGCGATGTCGGTTTTGCTCTGCGAATTCATGGAGAGCTAACCCTAACCCTAAGTGGAATTTTCCCCAATGGCATTCCCCATGTATTTTACTAGGAAATATACATAAGTCTGGTTAAAAAGTCCTGCTCCCTCCTAACCATACTGATGGGCTCCAAATCCAATGGCGATGTCCGTATTGCTCTGCGAATTCATGGAGAGCTAACCCTAACCCTAAGTGGAATTTTCCCCAATGGCATTTCCCCATGTATTTTACTAGGAAATATACATAAGTCTGGTTAAAAAGTCGTGATCCCTCCTAACCATACTGATGGGCTCCAAATCCAATGGCGATGTCCGTTTTGCTCTGCGAATTCATGGAGAGCTAACCCTAACCCTAAGTGGAATTTTCCCCAATGGCATTCCCCATGTATTTTACTAGGAAACATACATAAGTCTGGTTAAAAAGTCATTCTCCCTCCTAACCATACTGATGGGCTCCAAATCCAATGGCGATGTCCGTTTTGCTCTGCGAATTCATGGAGAGCTAACCCTAACCCTAAGTGGAATTTTCCCCAAAGGCATTCCCCATGTATTTTACGAGGAAATATACATAAGTCTGGTTAAAAAGTCATGCTCCCTCCTAACCATACGGATGGGCTCCAAATCCAATGGCGATGTCCGTTTTGCTCTGCGAATTCATGGAGAGCTAACCCTAACCCTAAGTGGAAATTTCCCCAAAGGCATTCCCCATGTATTTTACGAGGAAATATACATAAGTCTGGTTAAAAAGTCATGCTGCCTCCTAACCATACTGATGGGCTCCAAATCCAATGGCGATGTCCGTTTTGCTCTGCGAATTCATGGAGAGCTAACCCTAACCCTAAGTGGAATTTTCCACAATGGCATTCCCCATGTATTTTACTAGGAAACATACATAAGTCTGGTTAAAAAGTCATGCTCCCTCCTAACCATACTGATGGGCTCCAAATCCAATGGCGATGTCCGTTTTCCTCTGCGAATTCATGGAGAGCTAACCCTAACCCTAAGTGGAATTTTCCCCAATGGCATTCCCCATGTATTTTACTAGGAAATATACATAAGTCTGGTTAAAAAGTCGTGCTCCCTCCTAACCATACTGATGGGCTCCAAATCCAATGGCGATGTCCGTTTTCCTCTGCGAATTCATGGAGAGCTGACCCTAACCCTAAGTGGAATTTTCCCCAATGGCATTCCCCATGTATTTTACTAGGAAATATACATAAGTCTTGTTAAAAAGTCGTGCTCCCTCCTAACCATACTGATGGGCTCCAAATCCAATGGCGATGTCCGTTTTGCTCTGCGAATTCATGGAGAGCTAACCCTAACCCTAAGTGGAATTTTCCCCAATGGCATTCCCCATGTATTTTACTAGGAAACATACATAAGTCTGGTTAAAAAGTCGTGCTCCCTCCTAACCATACTGATGGGCTCCAAATCCAATGGCGATGTCCGTTTTGCTCTGCGAATTCATGGAGAGCTAACCCTAACCCTAAGTGGAATTTTCCCCAATGGCATTTCCCCATGTATTTTACTAGGAAATATACATAAGTCTGGTTAAAAAGTCGTGATCCCTCCTAACCATACTGATGGGCTCCAAATCCAATGGCGATGTCCGTTTTGCTCTGCGAATTCATGGAGAGCTAACCCTAACCCTAAGTGGAATTTTCCCCAATGGCATTCCCCATGTATTTTACTAGGAAATATACATAAGTCTGGTTAAAAAGTCGTGCTCCCTCCTAACCATACTGATGGGCTCCAAATCCAATGGCGATGTCCGTTTTTCTCTGCGAATTCATTGAGAGCTAACCCTAACCCTAAGTGGAATTTTCCCCAATGGCATTCCCCATGTATTTTACTAGGAAACATACATAAGTCTGGTTAAAAAGTCATTCTCCCTCCTAACCATACTGATGGGCTCCAAATCCAATGGCGATGTCCGTTTTGCTCTGCGAATTCATGGAGAGCTAACCCTAACCCTAAGTGGAATTTTCCACAATGGCATTCCCCATGTATTTTACTAGGAAACATACATAAGTCTGGTTAAAAAGTCGTGCTCCCTCCTAACCATACTGATGGGCTCCAAATCCAATGGCGATGTCCGTTTTGCTCTGCGAATTCATGGAGAGCTAACCCTAACCCTAAGTGGAATTTTCCCCAATGGCATTCCCCATGTATTTTACTAGGAAACATACATAAGTCTGGTTAAAAAGTCGTGCTCCCTCCTAACCATACTGATGGGCTCCAAATCCAATGGCGATGTCCGTTTTGCTCTGCGAATTCATGGAGAGCTAACCCTAACCCTAAGTGGAATTTTCCCCAATGGCATTTCCCCATGTATTTTACTAGGAAATATACATAAGTCTGGTTAAAAAGTCGTGATCCCTCCTAACCATACTGATGGGCTCCAAATCCAATGGCGATGTCCGTTTTGCTCTGCGAATTCATGGAGAGCTAACCCTAACCCTAAGTGGAATTTTCCCCAATGGCATTCCCCATGTATTTTACTAGGAAATATACATAAGTCTGGTTAAAAAGTCGTGCTCCCTCCTAACCATACTGATGGGCTCCAAATCCAATGGCGATGTCCGTTTTTCTCTGCGAATTCATTGAGAGCTAACCCTAACCCTAAGTGGAATTTTCCCCAATGGCATTCCCCATGTATTTTACTAGGAAACATACATAAGTCTGGTTAAAAAGTCATTCTCCCTCCTAACCATACTGATGGGCTCCAAATCCAATGGCGATGTCCGTTTTGCTCTGCGAATTCATGGAGAGCTAACCCTAACCCTAAGTGGAATTTTCCCCAAAGGCATTCCCCATGTATTTTACGAGGAAATATACATAAGTCTGGTTAAAAAGTCATGCTCCCTCCTAACCATACTGATGGGCTCCAAATCCAATGGCGATGTCCGTTTTGCTCTGCGAATTCATGGAGAGCTAACCCTAACCCTAAGTGGAATTTTCCACAATGGCATTCCCCATGTATTTTACTAGGAAACATACATAAGTCTGGTTAAAAAGTCGTGCTCCCTCCTAACCATACTGATGGGCTCCAAATCCAATGGCGATGTCCGTTTTGCTCTGCGAATTCATGGAGAGCTAACCCTAACCCTAAGTGGAATTTTCCCCAATAGCATTCCCCACGTATTTCACTAGGAAACATACATAAGTCTGGATAAAAAGTCGTTCTCCGTCCTAACCATACTGATGGGCTCCAAATCCAATGGCGATGTCCGTTTTGCTCTGCGAATTCATCGAGAGCTAACCCTAACCCTAAGTGGATTTTTCCCGAAAGGCATTCCCCATTTATTTTACTAGGAAATATACATAAGTCTGGTTAAAAAGTCATGCTCCCTCCTAACCATATTGATGGGCTCCAAATCCAATGGCGATGTCCGTTTTGCTCTGCGAATTCATGGAGAGCTAACCCTAACCCTAAGTGGAATTTTCCCCAATGGCATTCCCCACGTATTTCACTAGGAAACATACATAAGTCTGGATAAAAAGTCGTTCTCCGTCCTAACCATACTGATGGGCTCCAAATCCAATGGCGATGTCCGTTTTGCTCTGCGAATTCATCGAGAGCTAACCCTAACCCTAAGTGGATTTTTCCCGAAAGGCATTCCCCATTTATTTTACTAGGAAATATACATAAGTCTGGTTAAAAAGTCATGCTCCCTCCTAACCATACTGATGGGCTCCAAATCCAATGGCGATGTCCGTTTTGCTCTGCGAATTCATGGAGAGCTAACCCTAACCCTAAGGGGAATTTTCCCCAATGGCATTCCCCATGTATTTTACTAGGAAACATAGATAAGACTGGTTAAAAAGTCATTCTCCCTCCTAACCATACTGATGGGCTCCAAATCCAACGGCGATGTCCGTTTTGCTCTGCGAATTCATGGAGAGCTAACCCTAACCCTAAGTGGAATTTTCCCCAATGGCATTCCCCATGTATTTTACTAGGAAATATACATAAGTCTGGTTAAAAAGTCGTGCTCCCTCCTAACCATACTGATGGGCTCCAAATCCAATGGCGATGTCCGTTTTCCTCTGCGAATTCATGGAGAGCTGACCCTAACCCTAAGTGGAATTTTCCCCAATGGCATTCCCCATGTATTTTACTAGGAAATATACATAAGTCTTGTTAAAAAGTCGTGCTCCCTCCTAACCATACTGATGGGCTCCAAATCCAATGGCGATGTCCGTTTTGCTCTGCGAATTCATGGAGAGCTAACCCTAACCCTAAGTGGAATTTTCCCCAATGGCATTCCCCATGTATTTTACTAGGAAACATACATAAGTCTGGTTAAAAAGTCGTGCTCCCTCCTAACCATACTGATGGGCTCCAAATCCAATGGCGATGTCCGTTTTGCTCTGCGAATTCATGGAGAGCTAACCCTAACCCTAAGTGGAATTTTCCCCAATGGCATTTCCCCATGTATTTTACTAGGAAATATACATAAGTCTGGTTAAAAAGTCGTGATCCCTCCTAACCATACTGATGGGCTCCAAATCCAATGGCGATGTCCGTTTTGCTCTGCGAATTCATGGAGAGCTAACCCTAACCCTAAGTGGAATTTTCCCCAATGGCATTCCCCATGTATTTTACTAGGAAATATACATAAGTCTGGTTAAAAAGTCGTGCTCCCTCCTAACCATACTGATGGGCTCCAAATCCAATGGCGATGTCCGTTTTTCTCTGCAAATTCATTGAGAGCTAACCCTAACCCTAAGTGGAATTTTCCCCAATGGCATTCCCCATGTATTTTACTAGGAAACATACATAAGTCTGGTTAAAAAGTCATTCTCCCTCCTAACCATACTGATGGGCTCCAAATCCAATGGCGATGTCCGTTTTGCTCTGCGAATTCATGGAGAGCTAACCCTAACCCTAAGTGGAATTTTCCCCAATGGCATTCCCCATGTATTTTACTAGGAATTATACATAAGTCTGGTTAAAAAGTCGTGCTCCCTCCTAACCATACTGATGGGCTCCAAATCCAATGGCGATGTCCGTTTTCCTCTGCGAATTCATGGAGAGCTGACCCTAACCCTAAGGGGAATTTTCCCCAATGGCATTCCCCATGTATTTTACTAGGAAACATACATAAGTCTGGTTAAAAAGTCGTGCTCCCTCCTAACCATACTGATGGGCTCCAAATCCAATGGCGATGTCCGTTTTGCTCTGCGAATTCATGGAGAGCTAACCCTAACCCTAAGTGGAATTTTCCCCAATGGCATTTCCCCATCTATTTTACTAGGAAATGTACATAAGTCTGGTTAAAAAGTCGTGATCCCTCCTAACCATACTGATGGGCTCCAAATCCAATGGCGATGTCCGTTTTGCTCTGCGAATTCATGGAGAGCTAACCCTAACCCTAAGTGGAATTTTCCCCAATAGCATTCCCCACGTATTTCACTAGGAAACATACATAAGTCTGGATAAAAAGTCGTTCTCCGTCCTAACCATACTGATGGGCTCCAAATCCAATGGCGATGTCCGTTTTGCTCTTCGAATTCATTGAGAGCTAACCCTAACCCTAAGTGGAATTTTCCCCAATGGCATTCCCCTTGTATTTTACTAGGAAATATACATAAGTATAATTAAAAAGTCATGCTCCCTCCTAACCATACTGATGGGCTCCAAATCCAATGGCGATGTCCGTTTTGCTCTGCGAATTCATCGAGAGCTAACCCTAACCCTAAGTGGATTTTTCCCGAAAGGCATTCCCCATTTATTTTACTAGGAAATATACATAAGTCTGGTTAAAAAGTCATGCTCCCTCCTAACCATATTGATGGGCTCCAAATCCAATGACGATGTCCGTTTTGCTCTGCGAATTCATGGAGAGCTAACCCTAACCCTAAGTGGAATTTTCCCCAATGGCATTCCCCATGTATTTTACTAGGAAATATACATAAGTCTGGTTAAAAAGTCGTGCTCCCTCCTAACCATACTGATGGGCTCCAAATCCAATGGCGATGTCCGTTTTGCTCTGCGAATTCATGGAGAGCTAACCCTAACCCTAAGGGGAATTTTCCCCAATGGCATTCCCCATGTATTTTACTAGGAAACATAGATAAGACTGGTTAAAAAGTCATTCTCCCTCCTAACCATACTGATGGGCTCCAAATCGAACGGCGATGTCCGTTTTGCTCTGCGAATTCATGGAGAGCTAACCCTAACCCTAAGTGGAATTTTCCCCAATGGCATTCCCCATGTATTTTACTAGGAAATATACATAAGTCTGGTTAAAAAGTCGTGCTCCCTCCTAACCATACTGATGGGCTCCAAATCAAATGGCGATGTCCGTTTTGCTCTGCGAATTCATGGAGAGCTAACCCTAACCCTAAGTGGAATTTTCCCCAATGGCATTCCCCATGTATTTTACTAGGAAATATACATAAGTCTGGTTAAAAAGTCGTGCTCCCTCCTAACCATACTGATGGGCTCCAAATCCAATGGCGATGTCCGTTTTGCTCTGCGAATTCATGGAGAGCTAACCCTAACCCTAAGTGGAATTTTCCCCAATGGCATTCCCCATGTATTTTACTAGGAAACATACATAAGTCTGGTTAAAAAGTCGTGCTCCCTCCTAACCATACTGATGGGCTCCAAATCCAATGGCGATGTCCGTTTTGCTCTGCGAATTCATGGAGAGCTAACCCTAACCCTAAGTGGAATTTTCCCCAATGGCATTTCCCCATGTATTTTACTAGGAAATATACATAAGTGTGGTTAAAAAGTCGTGCTCCCTCCTAACCATACTGATGGGCTCCAAATCCAATGGCGATGTCCGTTTTGCTCTGCGAATTCATGGAGAGCTAACCCTAACCCTAAGTGGAATTTTCCCCAATGGCATTCCCCATGTATTTTACTAGGAAATATACATAAGTCTGGTTAAAAAGTCCTGCTCCCTCCTAACCATACTGATGGGCTCCAAATCCAATGGCGATGTCCGTTTTGCTCTGCGAATTCATGGAGAGCTAACCCTAACCCTAAGTGGAATTTTCCCCAATGGAATTTCCCCATGTATTTTACTAGGAAATATACATAAGTCTGGTTAAAAAGTCGTGCTCCCTCCTAACCATACTGATGGGCTCCAAATCCAATGGCGATGTCCGTTTTGCTCTGCGAATTCATGGAGAGCTAACCCTAACCCTAAGTGGAATTTTCCCCAATGGCATTCCCCATGTATTTTACTAGGAAACATACATAAGTCTGGTTAAAAAGTCGTGCTCCCTCCTAACCATACTGATGGGCACCAAATCCAATGGCGATGTCCGTTTTGCTCTGCGAATTCATGGAGAGCTAACCCTAACCCTAAGTGGAATTTTCCCCAAAGGCATTCCCCATGTATTTTACGAGGAAATATACATAAGTCTGGTTAAAAAGTCATGCTCCCTCCTAACCATACTGATGGGCTCCAAATCCAATGGCGATGTCCGTTTTGCTCTGCGAATTCATGGAGAGCTAACCCTAACCCTAAGTGGAATTTTCCACAATGGCATTCCCCATGTATTTTACTAGGAAACATACATAAGTCTGGTTAAAAAGTCATGCTCCCTCCTAACCATACTGATGGGCTCCAAATCCAATGGCGATGTCCGTTTTCCTCTGCGAATTCATGGAGAGCTAACCCTAACCCTAAGTGGAATTTTCCCCAATGGCATTCCCCATGTATTTTACTAGGAAATATACATAAGTCTGGTTAAAAAGTCGTGCTCCCTCCTAACCATACTGATGGGCTCCAAATCCAATGGCGATGTCCGTTTTCCTCTGCGAATTCATGGAGAGCTGACCCTAACCCTAAGGGGAATTTTCCCCAATGGCATTCCCCATGTATTTTACTAGGAAACATACATAAGTCTGGTTAAAAAGTCGTGCTCCCTCCTAACCATACTGATGGGCTCCAAATCCAATGGCGATGTCCGTTTTGCTCTGCGAATTCATGGAGAGCTAACCCTAACCCTAAGTGGAATTTTCCCCAATGGCATTTCCCCATGTATTTTACTAGGAAATGTACATAAGTCTGGTTAAAAAGTCGTGATCCCTCCTAACCATACTGATGGGCTCCAAATCCAATGGCGATGTCCGTTTTGCTCTGCGAATTCATGGAGAGCTAACCCTAACCCTAAGTGGAATTTTCCCCAATAGCATTCCCCACGTATTTCACTAGGAAACATACATAAGTCTGGATAAAAAGTCGTTCTCCGTCCTAACCATACTGATGGGCTCCAAATCCAATGGCGATGTCCGTTTTGCTCTTCGAATTCATTGAGAGCTAACCCTAACCCTAAGTGGAATTTTCCCCAATGGCATTCCCCTTGTATTTTACTAGGAAATATACATAAGTATAATTAAAAAGTCATGCTCCCTCCTAACCATACTGATGGGCTCCAAATCCAATGGCGATGTCCGTTTTGCTCTGCGAATTCATCGAGAGCTAACCCTAACCCTAAGTGGATTTTTCCCGAAAGTCATTCCCCATTTATTTTACTAGGAAATATACATAAGTCTGGTTAAAAAGTCATGCTCCCTCCTAACCATATTGATGGGCTCCAAATCCAATGACGATGTCCGTTTTGCTCTGCGAATTCATGGAGAGCTAACCCTAACCCTAAGTGGAATTTTCCCCAATGGCATTCCCCATGTATTTTACTAGGAAATATACATAAGTCTGGTTAAAAAGTCGTGCTCCCTCCTAACCATACTGATGGGCTCCAAATCCAATGGCGATGTCCGTTTTGCTCTGCGAATTCATGGAGAGCTAACCCTAACCCTAAGGGGAATTTTCCCCAATGGCATTCCCCATGTATTTTACTAGGAAACATAGATAAGACTGGTTAAAAAGTCATTCTCCCTCCTAACCATACTGATGGGCTCCAAATCCAACGGCGATGTCCGTTTTGCTCTGCGAATTCATGGAGAGCTAACCCTAACCCTAAGTGGAATTTTCCCCAATGGCATTCCCCATGTATTTTACTAGGAAATATACATAAGTCTGGTTAAAAAGTCGTGCTCCCTCCTAACCATACTGATGGGCTCCAAATCAAATGGCGATGTCCGTTTTGCTCTGCGAATTCATGGAGAGCTAACCCTAACCCTAAGTGGAATTTTCCCCAATGGCATTCCCCATGTATTTTACTAGGAAATATACATAAGTCTGGTTAAAAAGTCGTGCTCCCTCCTAACCATACTGATGGGCTCCAAATCCAATGGCGATGTCCGTTTTGCTCTGCGAATTCATGGAGAGCTAACCCTAACCCTAAGTGGAATTTTCCCCAATGGCATTCCCCATGTATTTTACTAGGAAATATACATAAGTCTGGTTAAAAAGTCCTGCTCCCTCCTAACCATACTGATGGGCTCCAAATCCAATGGCGATGTCCGTTTTGCTCTGCGAATTCATGGAGAGCTAACCCTAACCCTAAGTGGAATTTTCCCCAATGGAATTTCCCCATGTATTTTACTAGGAAATATACATAAGTCTGGTTAAAAAGTCGTGCTCCCTCCTAACCATACTGATGGGCTCCAAATCCAATGGCGATGTCCGTTTTGCTCTGCGAATTCATGGAGAGCTAACCCTAACCCTAAGTGGAATTTTCCCCAATGGCATTCCCCATGTATTTTACTAGGAAACATACATAAGTCTGGTTAAAAAGTCGTGCTCCCTCCTAACCATACTGATGGGCACCAAATCCAATGGCGATGTCCGTTTTGCTCTGCGAATTCATGGAGAGCTAACCCTAACCCTAAGTGGAATTTTCCCCAATGGCATTCCCCATGTATTTTACTAGGAAATATACATAAGTCTGGTTAAAAAGTCATGCTCCCTCCTAACCATACTGATGGGCTCCAAATCCAATGGCGATGTCCGTTTTGCTCTGCGAATTCATGGAGAGCTAACCCTAACCCTAAGTGGAATTTTCCCCAATGGCATTCCCCATGTAATTAACAATGAAATATACATAAGTCTGGTTAAAAAGTTATGCTCCCTCCTAACCATACTGATGGGCTCCAAATCCAATGGCGATGTCGGTTTTGCTCTGCGAATTCATGGAGAGCTAACCCTAACCCTAAGTGGAATTTTCCCCAATGGCATTCCCCATGTATTTTACTAGGAAATATACATAAGTCTTGTTAAAAAGTCATGCTCCCTCCTAACCATACTGATGGGCTCCAAATCCAATGGCGATGTCCATTTTGCTCTGCGAATTCATGAGAGCTAACCCTAACCCTAAGTGGAATTTTCCCCAATGGCATTCCCCATGTATTTTACTAGGAAATATACATAAGTCTGGTTAAAAAGTCGTGCTCCCTCCTAACCATACAGATGGCTCCAAATCCAATGGCGATGTCGGTTTTGCTCTGCGAATTCATGGAGAGCTAACCCTAACCCTAAGTGGAATTTTCCCCAATGGCATTCCCCATGTATTTTACTAGGAAATATACATAAGTCTGGTTAAAAAGTCCTGCTCCTCCTAACCATACTGATGGGCTCCAAATCCAATGGAGATGTCCGTTTTTGCTCTGCGAATTCATGGAGAGCTAACCCTAACCCTAAGAGGAATTTTCCCCAATGGCATTTCCCCATGTATTTTACTAGGAAATATACCTAAGTCTGGTTAAAAAGTCGTACTCCCTCCTAACCATACTGATGGGCTCCAAATCCAATGGCGATGTCCGTTTTGCTCTGCGAATTCATGGAGAGCTATCCCTAACCCTAAGTGGAATTTTCCCCAATGGCATTCCCCATGTATTTTACTAGGAAATATACATAAGTCTGGTTAAAAAGTCATGCTCCCTCCTAACCATACTGATGGGCTCCAAATCCAATGGCGATGTCCGTTTTGCTCTGCGAATTCATGGAGAGCTAACCCTAACCCTAAGTGGAATTTTCCCCAATGGCATTCCCCATGTATTTTACTAGGAAATATACATAAGTCTGGTTAAAAAGTCGTGCTCCCTCCTAACCATACAGATGGGCTCCAAATCCAATGGCGATGTCGGTTTTGCTCTGCGAATTCATGGAGAGCTAACCCTAACCCTAAGTGGAATTTTCCCCAATGGCATTCCCCATGTATTTACTAGGAAATATACATAAGTCTGGTTAAAAAGTCCTGCTCCCTCCTAACCATACTGATGGGCTCCAAATCCAATGGAGATGTCCGTTTTGCTCTGCGAATTCATGGAGAGCTAACCTAACCCTAAGAGGAATTTTCCCCAATGTCATTTCCCCATGTATTTTACTAGGAAATATACCTAAGTCTGGTTAAAAAGTCGTACTCCCTCCTAACCATACTGATGGGCTCCAAATCCAATGGCGATGTCCGTTTTGCTCTGCGAATTCATGGAGAGCTATCCCTAACCCTAAGTGGAATTTTCCCCAATGGCTTTTCCCTTGTATTTTACTAGGAAATATACATAAGTCTGGTTAAAAAGTCATGCTCCCTCCTAACCATACTGATGGGCTCCAAATCCAATGGCGATGTCCGTTTTGCTCTGCGAATTCATGGAGAGCTAACCATAACCCTAAGTGGAATTTTCCCCAATGGCATTCCCCATGTATTTTACTAGGAAATATACATAAGTCTGGTTAAAAAGTCATGCTCCCTCCTAACCATACTGATGGGCTCCAAATCCAATGGCGATGTCCGTTTTGCTCTGCGAATTCATGGCGAGCTAACCATAACCTAAGTGGAATTTTCCCCAATGGCATTCCCCATGTATTTTGCTAGGAATTATACTTAAGTCTGGTTAAAAAGTCATGCTCCCTCCTAACCATACTGATGGGCTCCAAATCCAATGGCGATGTCCGTTTTGCTCTGCGAATTCATGGAGAGCTAACCCTAACCCTAAGTGAATTTTCCCCAATGGCATTCCCCATGTATTTTACTAGGAAATATACATAAGTCTGGTTAAAAAAGTCGTGCTCCCTCCTAACCATACTGATGGGCTCCAAATCCAATGGCGATGTCCGTTTTGCTCTGCGAATTCATCGAGAGCTAACCCTAACCCTAAGTGGAATTTTCCCCAATGGCATTTCCCCATGTATTTTACTAGGAAATATACATAAGTCTGGTTAAAAAGTCATGCTCCCTCCTAACCATACTGATGGGCTCCAAATCCAATGGCGATGTCGGTTTTGCTATGCGAATTCATGGAGAGCTAACCCTAACCCTAAGTGGAATTTTCCCCAATGGCATTCCCCATGTATTTTACTAGGAAATATACATAAGTCTGGTTAAAAAGTCCTGCTCCCTCCTAACCATACTGATGGGCTCCAAATCCAATGGCGATGTCCGTTTTTGCTCTGCGAATTCATGGAGAGCTAACCCTAACCCTAAGTGGAATTTTCCCCAATGGCATTTCCCCATGTATTTTACTAGGAATATACCTAAGTCTGTTTAAAAAGTCGTGCTCCCTCCTAACCATACTGATGGGCTCCAAATCCAATGGCGATGTCCGTTTTGCTCTGCGAATTCATGGAGAGCTAACCCTAACCCTAAGTGGAATTTTCCCCAATGGCATTCCCCATGTATTTTACTAGGAAATATACATAAGTCTGGTTAAAAAGTCGTGCTCCCTCCTAACCATACTGATGGGCTCCAAATCCAATGGCGATGTCCATTTTGCTCTGCGAATTCATGGAGAGCTAACCCTAACCCTAAGGGGAATTTTCCCCAATGGCATTCCCCATGTATTTTACTAGGAAACATACATAAGTCTGGATAAAAAGTCGTTCTCCCTCCTAACCATACTGATGGCTCCAATCCAATGGCGATGTCCGTTTTGCTCTGCGAATTCATGGGGAGCTAACTCTAACCCTAAGTGGAATTTTCCCCAATGGCATTTCCCATGTATTTTGCTAGGAAATATACATAAGTCTGGTTAAAATGTTATGCCCCCTCCTAACCATACTGATGGGCTCCAAATCCAATGGCGATGTCCGTTTTGCTCTGCGAATTCATGGAGAGCTATCTCTAACCCTAAGTGGAATTTTCCCCAATGGCATTCCCATGTATTTTACTAGGAATATACCATAAGTCTGGTTAAAAAGTCGTGCTCCCTCCTAACCATACTGATGGGCTCCAAATCCAATGGCGATGTCCGTTTTGCTCTGCGAATTCATTGAGAGCTAACCCTAACCCTAAGTGGAATTTTCCCCAATGGCTTTTCCCCATGTATTTTACTAGGAAATATACATAAATCTGGTTAAAAAGTCGTGCTCCCCCCTAACCATACTGATGGGCTCCAAATCCAATGGCGATGTCCGTTTTGCTCTGCGAATTCATGGAGAGCTAACCCTAACCCTAAGTGGAATTTTCCCCAATGGCATTCCCCATGTATTTTACTAGGAAATATACATAAATCTGGTTAAAAAGTCGTGCTCCCTCCTAACCATACTGATGGGCTCCAAATCCAATGGCGATGTCCGTTTTGCTCTGCGAATTCATGGAGAGCTAACCCTAACCCTAAGTGGAATTTTCCCCAATGGCATTCCCCAGGTATTTCACTAGGAAACATACATAAGTTTGGATAAAAAGTCGTTCTCCCTCCTTACCATACTGATGGGCTCCAAATCCAATGGCGATGTCCGTTTTGCTCTTCGAATTCATTGAGAGCTAACCCTAACCCTAAGTGGAATTTTCCCCAATGGCATTCCCCAGGTATTTCACTAGGAAACATACAATTTTCTGGTTAAAAAGTCATGCTCCCTCCTAACCATACTGATGGGCTCCAAATCCAATGGCGATGTCGGTTTTGCTCTGCGAATTCATGGAGAGCTAACCCTAACCCTAAGTGGAATTTTCCCCAATGGCATTCCCCATGTATTTTACTAGGAAATATACATAAGTCTGGTTAAAAAGTCATGCTCCCTCCTAACCATACTGATGGGCTCCAAATCCAATGGCGATGTCCGTTTTGCTCTGCGAATTCATGGAGAGCTAACCCTAACCCTAAGTGGAATTTTCCCCAATGGCATTTCCCCATGTATTTTACTAGGAAATATACATAAGTCTGGTTAAAAAGTCGTGCTCCCTCCTAACCATACTGATGGGCTCCAAATCCAATGGCGATGTCCGTTTTGCTCTGCGAATTCATGGAGAGCTAACCCTAACCCTAAGTGGAATTTTCCCCAATGGCATTCCCCATGTATTTTACTAGGAAACATACATAAGTCTGGTTAAAAAGTCGTGCTCCCTCCTAACCAAACTGATGGGCTCCAAATCCAATGGCGATGTCCGTTTTGCTCTGCGAATTCATGGAGAGCTAACCCTAACCCTAAGTGGAATTTTCCCCAATGGCATTCCCCATGTGTTTTACTAGGAAATATACATAAGTCTGGTTAAAAAGTCGTGCTCCCTCCTAACCATACTGATGGGCTCCAAATCCAATGGCGATGTCCGTTTTGCTCTGCGAATTCATGGAGAGCTAACCCTAACCCTAAGTGGAATTTTCCCCAATGGCATTCCCCATGTATTTTACTAGGAAATATACATAAGTCTGGTTAAAAAGTCGTGCTTCCTCCTAAACATACTGATGGGCTCCAAATCCAATGGCGATGTCGGTTTTGCTCTGCGAATTCATGGAGAGCTAACCCTAACCCTAAGTGGAATTTTCCCCAATGGCATTCCCCATGTATTTTACTAGGAAATATACATAAGTCTGGTTAAAATGTTATGCCCCCTCCTAACCATACTGATGGGCTCCAAATCCAATGGCGATGTCCGTTTTGCTCTGCGAATTCATGGAGAGCTAACCCTAACCCTAAGTGGAATTTTCCCCAATGGCATTCCCCATGTATTTTACTAGGAAATATACATAAGTCTGGTTAAAAAGTCGTGCTCCCTCCTAACCATACTGATGGGCTCCAAATCCAATGGCGATGTCCGTTTTGCTCTGCGAATTCATGGAGAGCTAACCCTAACCCTAAGTGGAATTTTCCCCAATGGCATTCCCCATGTATTTTACTAGGAAATATACATAAGTCTGGTTAAAAAGTCGTGCTCCCTCCTAACCATACTGATGGGCTCCAAATCCAATGGCGATGTCCGTTTTGCTCTGCGAATTCATGGAGAGTTAACCCTAACCCTAAGTGGAATTTTCCCCAATGGCATTCCCCATGTATTTTACTAGGAAACATACATAAGTCTGGTTAAAAAGTCGTGCTCCCTCCTAACCATACTGATGGGCGCCAAATCCAATGGCGATGTCCGTTTTACTCTGCGAATTCATGGAGAGCTAACCCTAACCCTAAGTGGAATTTTCCCCAATGGCATTTCCCCATGTATTTTACTAGGAAATATACATAAGTCTGGTTAAAAAGTCGTGCTCCCTCCTAACCATACTGATGGGCTCCAAATCCAATGGCAATGTCCGTTTTCCTCTGCGAATTCATGGAGATCTAACCCTAACCCTAAGTGGAATTTTCCCCAATGGCATTTCCCCATGTATTTTACTAGGAAATATAGATAAGTCTGGTTAAAAAGTCGTGCTCCCTCCTAACCATACTGATGGGCTCCAAATCCAATGGCAATGTCCGTTTTGCTCTGCGAATTCATTGAGAGGTAACCCTAACCCTAAGTGGAATTTTCCCCAATGGCATTCCCCATGTATTTTACTAGGAAATATACATAAGTCTGGTTAAAAAGTCGTGCTCCCTCCTAACCATACTGATGGGCTCCAAATCCAATGGCGATGTCCGTTTTGCTCTGCGAATTCATCGAGAGCTAACCCTAACCCTAAGTGGAATTTTCCCCAATGGCATTTCCCCATGTATTTTACTAGGAAATATATATAAGTCTGGTTAAAAAGTCGTGCTCCCTCCTAACCATACTGATGGGCTCCAAATCCAATGGCGATGTCCGTTTTGCTCTGCGAATTCATGGAGAGCTAACCCTAACCCTAAGTGGAATTTTCCCCAATGGCATTCCCCATGTATTTTACTAGGAAATATACATAAGTCTGGTTAAAAAGTCGTGCTCCCTCCTAACCATACTGATGGGCTCCAAATCCAATGGCGATGTCCGTTTTGCTCTGCGAATTCATGGAGAGTTAACCCTAACCCTAAGTGGAATTTTCCCCAATGGCATTCCCCATGTATTTTACTAGGAAACATACATAAGTCTGGTTAAAAAGTCGTGCTCCCTCCTAACCATACTGATGGGCGCCAAATCCAATGGCGATGTCCGTTTTGCTCTGCGAATTCATGGAGAGCTAACCCTAACCCTAAGTGGAATTTTCCCCAATGGCATTTCCCCATGTATTTTACTAGGAAATATACATAAGTCTGGTTAAAAAGTCGTGCTCCCTCCTAACCATACTGATGGGCTCCAAATCCAATGGCGATGTCCGTTTTCCTCTGCGAATTCATGGAGAGCTAACCCTAACCCTAAGTGGAATTTTCCCCAATGGCATTCCCCATGTATTTTACTAGGAAATATACATAAGTCTGGTTAAAAAGTCGTGATCCCTCCTAACCATACTGATGGGCTCCAAATCCAATGGTGATGTCCGTTTTGCTCTGCGAATTCATCGAGAGCTAACCCTAACCCTAAGTGGAATTTTCCCCAATGGCATTTCCCCATGTATTTTACTAGGAAATATACATAAGTCTGGTTAAAAAGTCCTGCTCCCTCCTAACCATACTGATGGGCTCCAAATCCAATGGCAATGTCCGTTTTCCTCTGCGAATTCATGGAGAGCTAACCCTAACCCTAAGTGGAATTTTCCCCAATGGCATTCCCCATGTATTTTACTAGGAAATATACATAAGTCTGGTTAAAAAGTCGTGATCCCTCCTAACCATACTGATGGGCTCCAAATCCAATGGTGATGTCCGTTTTGCTCTGCGAATTCATCGAGAGCTAACCCTAACCCTAAGTGGAATTTTCCCCAATGGCATTTCCCCATGTATTTTACTAGGAAATATAGATAAGTCTGGTTAAAAAAGTCGTGCTCCCTCCTAACCATACTGATGGGCTCCAAATCCAATGGCGATGTCCGTTTTGCTCT
Organism: Thamnophis sirtalis; assembly: GCF_051295495.1. Taxonomy (NCBI): domain Eukaryota; kingdom Metazoa; phylum Chordata; class Lepidosauria; order Squamata; family Natricidae; genus Thamnophis; species Thamnophis sirtalis. The sequence continues at coordinate 1,265,777 of NW_028261383.1, forward strand.
GCGAATTCATGGAGAGCTAACCCTAACCCTAAGTGGAATTTTCCCCAATGGCATTCCCCATGTATTTTACTAGGAAATATACATAAGTCTGGTTAAAAAGTCGTGCTCCCTCCTAACCATACTGATGGGCTCCAAATCCAATGGCGATGTCCGTTTTGCTCTGCGAATTCATGGAGAGCTAACCCTAACCCTAAGGGGAATTTTCCCCAATGGCATTCCCCATGTTTTTTTCTAGGAAACATAGATAAGACTGGTTAAAAAGTCATTCTCCCTCCTAACCATACTGATGGGCTCCAAATCCAACGGCGATGTCCGTTTTGCTCTGCGAATTCATGGAGAGCTAACCCTAACCCTAAGTGGAATTTTCCCCAATGGCATTTCCCCATGTATTTTACTAGGAAATATACATAAGTCTGGTTAAAAAGTCGTGCTCCCTGCTAACCATACTGATGGGCTCCAAATCCAATGGCGATGTCCGTTTTGCTCTGCGAATTCATGGAGAGCTAACCCTAACCCTAAGTGGAATTTTCCCCAAAGGCATTCCCCATGTATTTTACTAGGAAATATACATAAGTCTGGTTAAAAAGTCATGCTCCCTCCTAACCATACTGATGGGCTCCAAATCCAATGGCGATGTCCGTTTTGCTCTGCGAATTCATGGAGAGCTACCCCTAACCCTAAGTGGAATTTTCCCCAATGGCATTCCCCATGTATTTTACTAGGAAATATACATAAGTCTGGTTAAAAAGTCGTGCTCCCTCCTAACCATACTGATGGGCTCCAAATCCAATGGCGATGTCCGTTTTGCTCTGCGAATTCATGGAGAGCTAACCCTAACCCTAAGTGGAATTTTCCCCAATGGCATTCCCCATGTATTTTACTAGGAAATATACATAAGTCTGGTTAAAAAGTCGTGATCCCTCCTAACCATACTGATGGGCTCCAAATCCAATGGTGATGTCCGTTTTGCTCTGCGAATTCATGGAGAGCTAACCCTAACCCTAAGTGGAATTTTCCCCAATGGCATTCCCCATGTATTTTACTAGGAAATATACATAAGTCTGGTTAAAAAGTCATGCTCCCTCCTAACCATACTGATGGGCTCCAAATCCAATGGCGATGTCCGTTTTGCTCTGCGAATTCATGGAGAGCTAACCCTAACCCTAAGTGGAATTTTCCCCAATGGCATTTCCCCATGTATTTTACTAGGAAATATACATAAGTCTGGTTAAAAAGTCCTGCTCCCTCCTAACCATACTGATGGGCTCCAAATCCAATGGCAATGTCCGTTTTCCTCTGCGAATTCATGGAGAGCTAACCCTAACCCTAAGTGGAATTTTCCCCAATGGCATTCCCCATGTATTTTACTAGGAAATATACATAAGTCTGGTTAAAAAGTCGTGCTCCCTCCTAACCATACTGATGGGCTCCAAATCCAATGGCGATGTCCGTTTTCCTCTGCGAATTCATGGAGAGCTAACCCTAACCCTAAGTGGAATTTTCCCCAATGGCATTCCCCATGTATTTTACTAGGAAATATACATAAGTCTGGTTAAAAAGTCGTGATCCCTCCTAACCATACTGATGGGCTCCAAATCCAATGGTGATGTCCGTTTTGCTCTGCGAATTCATCGAGAGCTAACCCTAACCCTAAGTGGAATTTTCCCCAATGGCATTTCTCCATGTATTTTACTAGGCAATATAGATAAGTCTGGTTAAAAAGTCGTGCTCCCTCCTAACCATACTGATGGGCTCCAAATCCAATGGCAATGTCCGTTTTGCTCTGAGAATTCATGGAGAGCTAACCCTAACCCTAAGTGGAATTTTCCCCAATGGCATTCCCCATGTATTTTACTAGGAAATATACATAAGTCTGGTTAAAAAGTCCTGCTCCCTCCTAACCATACTGATGGGCTCCAAATCCAATGGTGATGTCCGTTTTGCTCTGCGAATTCATCGAGAGCTAACCCTAACCCTAAGTGGAATTTTCCCCAATGGCATTTCCCCATGTATTTTACTAGGAAATATACATAAGTCTGGTTAAAAAGTCGTGCTCCCTCCTAACCATACTGATGGGCTCCAAATCCAATGGCGATGTCCGTTTTGCTCTGCGAATTCATGGAGAGCTAACCCTAACCCTAAGTGGAATTTTCCCCAATGGCATTCCCCATGTATTTTACTAGGAAATATACATAAGTCTGGTTAAAAAGTCGTGATCCCTCCTAACCATACTGATGGGCTCCAAATCCAATGGTGATGTCCGTTTTGCTCTGCGAATTCATCGAGAGCTAACCCTAACCCTAAGTGGAATTTTCCCCAATGGCATTTCCCCATGTATTTTACTAGGAAATATAGATAAGTCTGGTTAAAAAGTCGTGCTCCCTCCTAACCATACTGATGGGCTCCAAATCCAATGGCGATGTCCGTTTTGCTCTGCGAATTCATCGAGAGCTAACCCTAACCCTAAGTGGAATTTTCCCCAATGGCATTTCCCCATGTATTTTACTAGGAAATATACAATTTTCTGGTTAAAAAGTCATGCTCCCTCCTAACCATACTGATGGGCTCCAAATCCAATGGCGATGTCGGTTTTGCTCTGCGAATTCATGGAGAGCTAACCCTAACCCTAAGTGGAATTTTCCCCAATGGCATTCCCCATGTATTTTACTAGGAAATATACATAAGTCTGGTTAAAAAGTCGTGCTCCCTCCTAACCATACTGATGGGCTCCAAATCCAATGGCGATGTCCGTTTTGCTCTGCGAATTCATGGAGAGCTAACCCTAACCCTAAGTGGAATTTTCCCCAATGGCATTCCCCATGTATTTTACTAGGAAATATACATAAGTCTGGTTAAAAAGTCGTGATCCCTCCTAACCATACTGATGGGCTCCAAATCCAATGGTGATGTCCGTTTTGCTCTGCGAATTCATCGAGAGCTAACCCTAACCCTAAGTGGAATTTTCCCCAATGGCATTTCCCCATGTATTTTACTAGGAAATATAGATAAGTCTGGTTAAAAAGTCGTGCTCCCTCCTAACCATACTGATGGGCTCCAAATCCAATGGCGATGTCCGTTTTGCTCTGCGAATTCATCGAGAGCTAACCCTAACCCTAAGTGGAATTTTCCCCAATGGCATTTCCCCATGTATTTTACTAGGAAATATACAATTTTCTGGTTAAAAAGTCATGCTCCCTCCTAACCATACTGATGGGCTCCAAATCCAATGGCGATGTCGGTTTTGCTCTGCGAATTCATGGAGAGCTAACCCTAACCCTAAGTGGAATTTTCCCCAATGGCATTCCCCATGTATTTTACTAGGAAATATACATAAGTCTGGTTAAAAAGTCGTGCTCCCTCCTAACCATACTGATGGGCTCCAAATCCAATGGCGATGTCCGTTTTGCTCTGCGAATTCATGGAGAGCTAACCCTAACCCTAAGTGGAATTTTCCCCAATGGCATTCCCCATGTATTTTACTAGGAAATATACATAAGTCTGGTTAAAAAGTCGTGATCCCTCCTAACCATACTGATGGGCTCCAAATCCAATGGCGATGTCCGTTTTGCTCTGCGAATTCATTGAGAGCTAACCCTAACCCTAAGTGGAATTTTCCCCAAAGGCATTCCCCATGTATTTTACCAGGAAATATACATAAGTCTGGTTAAAAAGTCGTGCTCCCTCCTAACCATACTGATGGGCTCCAAATCCAATGGCGATGTCCGTTTTGCTCTGCGAATTCATGGAGAGCTAACCCTAACCCTAAGGGGAATTTTCCCCAATGGCATTCCCCATGTATTTTACTAGGAAACATAGATAAGACTGGTTAAAAAGTCATTCTCCCTCCTAACCATACTGATGGGCTCCAAATCCAACGGCGATGTCCGTTTTGCTCTGCGAATTCATGGAGAGCTAACCCTAACCCTAAGTGGAATTTTCCCCAATGGCATTTCCCCATGTATTTTACTAGGAAATATACATAAGTCTGGTTAAAAAGTCGTGCTCCCTGCTAACCATACTGATGGGCTCCAAATCCAATGGCGATCTCGGTTTTGCTCTGCGAATTCATGGAGAGCTAACCCTAACCCTAAGTGGAATTTTCCCCAATGGCATTCCCCATGTATTTTACTAGGAAATATACATAAGTCTGGTTAAAAAGTCGTGATCCCTCCTAACCATACTGATGGGCTCCAAATCCAATGGTGATGTCCGTTTTGCTCTGCGAATTCATCGAGAGCTAACCCTAACCCTAAGTGGAATTTTCCCCAATGGCATTTCCCCATGTATTTTACTAGGAAATATAGATAAGTCTGGTTAAAAAGTCGTGCTCCCTCCTAACCATACTCATGGGCTCCAAATCCAATGGCGATGTCCGTTTTGCTCTGCGAATTCATCGAGAGCTAACCCTAACCCTAAGTGGAATTTTCCCCAATGGCATTCCCCATGTATTTTACTAGGAAATATACATAAGTCTGGTTAAAAAGTCGTGATCCCTCCTAACCATACTGATGGGCTCCAAATCCAATGGCGATGTCCGTTTTGCTCTGCGAATTCATTGAGAGCTAACCCTAACCCTAAGTGGAATTTTCCCCAAAGGCATTCCCCATGTATTTTACCAGGAAATATACATAAGTCTGGTTAAAAAGTCGTGCTCCCTCCTAACCATACTGATGGGCTCCAAATCCAATGGCGATGTCCGTTTTGCTCTGCGAATTCATGGAGAGCTAACCCTAACCCTAAGTGGAATTTTCCCCAATGGCATTCCCCATGTATTTTACCAGGAAATATACATAAGTCTGGTTAAAAAGTCGTGCTCCCTCCTAACCATACTGATGGGCTCGAAATCCAATGGCGATGTCCGTTTTGCTCTGCGAATTCATGGAGAGCTAACCCTAACCCTAAGTGGAATTTTCCCCAATGGCATTCCCCATGTATTTTACCAGGAAATATACATAAGTCTGGTTAAAAAGTCGTGCTCCCTCCTAACCATACTGATGGGCTCCAAATCCAATGGCGATGTCCGTTTTGCTCTGCGAATTCATGGAGAGCTAACCCTAACCCTAAGTGGAATTTTCCCCAATGGCATTCCCCATGTATTTTACTAGGAAATATACATAAGTCTGGTTAAAAAGTCGTGATCCCTCCTAACCATACTGATGGGCTCCAAATCCAATGGCGATGTCCGTTTTGCTCTGCGAATTCATGGAGAGCTAACCCTAACCCTAAGTGGAATTTTCCCCAATGGCATTCCCCATGTATTTTACTAGGAAATATACATAAGTCTGGTTAAAAAGTCGTGCTCCCTCCTAACCATACTGATGGGCTCCAAATCCAATGGCGATGTCGGTTTTGCTCTGCGAATTCATGGAGAGCTAACCCTAACCCTAAGTGGAATTTTCCCCAATGGCATTCCCCATGTATTTTACTAGGAAATATACATAAGTCTGGTTAAAAAGTCGTGATCCCTCCTAACCATACTGATGGGCTCCAAATCCAATGGTGATGTCCGTTTTGCTCTGCGAATTCATCGAGAGCTAACCCTAACCCTAAGTGGAATTTTCCCCAATGGCATTTCCCCATGTATTTTACTAGGAAATATAGATAAGTCTGGTTAAAAAGTCGTGCTCCCTCCTAACCATACTCATGGGCTCCAAATCCAATGGCGATGTCCGTTTTGCTCTGCGAATTCATCGAGAGCTAACCCTAACCCTAAGTGGAATTTTCCCCAATGGCATTCCCCATGTATTTTACTAGGAAATATACATAAGTCTGGTTAAAAAGTCGTGATCCCTCCTAACCATACTGATGGGCTCCAAATCCAATGGCGATGTCCGTTTTGCTCTGCGAATTCATTGAGAGCTAACCCTAACCCTAAGTGGAATTTTCCCCAAAGGCATTCCCCATGTATTTTACCAGGAAATATACATAAGTCTGGTTAAAAAGTCGTGCTCCCTCCTAACCATACTGATGGGCTCCACATCCAATGGCGATGTCCGTTTTGCTCTGCGAATTCATGGAGAGCTAACCCTAACTCTAAGTGGAATTTTCCCCAATGGCATTCCCCATGTATTTTACCAGGAAATATACATAAGTCTGGTTAAAAAGTCGTGCTCCCTCCTAACCATACTGATGGGCTCCAAATCCAATGGCGATGTCCGTTTTGCTCTGCGAATTCATGGAGAGCTAACCCTAACCCTAAGTGGAATTTTCCCCAATGGCATTCCCCATGTATTTTACCAGGAAATATACATAAGTCTGGTTAAAAAGTCGTGCTCCCTCCTAACCATACTGATGGGCTCCAAATCCAATGGCGATGTCCGTTTTGCTCTGCGAATTCATGGAGAGCTAACCCTAACCCTAAGTGGAATTTTCCCCAATGGCATTCCCCATGTATTTTACTAGGAAATATACATAAGTCTGGTTAAAAAGTCGTGATCCCTCCTAACCATACTGATGGGCTCCAAATCCAATGGCGATGTCCGTTTTGCTCTGCGAATTCATTGAGAGCTAACCCTAACCCTAAGTGGAATTTTCCCCAAAGGCATTCCCCATGTATTTTACTAGGAAATATACATAAGTCTGGTTAAAAAGTCGTGCTCCCTCCTAACCATACTGATGGGCTCCAAATCCAATGGCGATGTCCGTTTTGCTCTGCGAATTCATGGAGAGCTAACCCTAACCCTAAGTGGAATTTTCCCCAATGGCATTTCCCCATGTATTTTACTAGGAAATATACATAAGTCTGGTTAAAAAGTCGTGCTCCCTCCTAACCATACTGATGGGCTCCAAATCCAATGGCGATGTCCGTTTTGCTCTGCGAATTCATGGAGAGCTAACCCTAACCCTAAGTGGAATTTTCCCCAATGGCATTCCCCATGTATTTTACTAGGAAATATACATAAGTCTGGTTAAAAAGTCGTGCTCCCTCCTAACCATACTGATGGGCTCCAAATCCAATGGCGATGTCCGTTTTGCTCTGCGAATTCATGGAGAGCTAACCCTAACCCTAAGTGGAATTTTCCCCAATGGCATTCCCCATGTATTTTACTAGGAAATATACATAAGTCTGGTTAAAAAGTCGTGCTCCCTCCTAACCATACTGATGGGCTCCAAATCCAATGGCGATCTCGGTTTTGCTCTGCGAATTCATGGAGAGCTAACCCTAACCCCAAGTGGAATTTTCCCCAATGGCATTCCCCATGTATTTTACTAGGAAATATACATAAGTCTGGTTAAAAAGTCGTGCTCCCTCCTAACCATACTCATGGGCTCCAAATCCAATGGCGATGTCCGTTTTGCTCTGCGAATTCATCGAGAGCTAACCCTAACCCTAAGTGGAATTTTCCCCAATGGCATTCCCCATGTATTTTACTAGGAAATATACATAAGTCTGGTTAAAAAGTCGTGCTCCCTCCTAACCATACTGATGGGCTCCAAATCCAATGGCGATGTCCGTTTTGCTCTGCGAATTCATGGAGAGCTAACCCTAACCCTAAGTGGAATTTTCCCCAATGGCATTCCCCATGTATTTTACTAGGAAATATACATAAGACTGGTTAAAAAGTCATTCTCCCTCCTAACCATACTGATGGGCTCCAAATCCAACGGCGATGTCCGTTTTGCTCTGCGAATTCATGGAGAGCTAACCCTAACCCTAAATGGAATTTTCCCCAATGGCATTCCCCATGTATTTTACTAGGAAATATACATAAGTCTGGTTAAAAAGTCGTGCTCCCTCCTAACCATACTGTTGGGCTCCAAATCCAACGGCGATGTCCGTTTTGCTCTGCGAATTCATGGAGAGCTAACCCTAACCCTAAGTGGAATTTTCCCCAATGGCATTCCCCATGTATTTTACTAGGAAATATACATAAGTCTGGTTAAAAAGTCGTGCTCCCTCCTAACCATACTCATGGGCTCCAAATCCAATGGCGATGTCCGTTTTGCTCTGCGAATTCATCGAGAGCTAACCCTAACCCTAAGTGGAATTTTCCCCAAAGGCATTCCCCATGTATTTTACTAGGAAATATACATAAGTCTGGATAAAAAGTCATGCTCCCTCCTAACCATACTGATGGGCTCCAAATCCAATGGCGATGTCCGTTTTGCTCTGCGAATTCATGGAGAGCTAACCCTAACCCTAAGTGGAATTTTCCCCAATGGCATTCCCCATGTATTTTACTAGGAAATATACATAAGTCTGGTTAAAAAGTCGTGCTCCCTCCTAACCATACTGATGGGCTCCAAATCCAATGGCGATGTCCGTTTTGCTCTGCGAATTCATGGAGAGCTAACCCTAACCCTAAGTGGAATTTTCCCCAATGGCATTCCCCATGTATTTTACTAGGAAATATACATAAGTCTGGTTAAAAAGTCATGCTCCCTCCTAACCATAGTGATGGGCTCCAAATCCAATGGCGATGTCCGTTTTGCTCTGCGAATTCATGGAGAGCTAACCCTAACCCTAAGTGGAATTTTCCCCAATGGCATTCCCCAGGTATTTCACTAGGAAACATACATAAGTCTGGATAAAAAGTCGTTCTCCCTCCTAACCATACTGATGGGCTCCAAATCCAATGGCGATGGCCGTTTTGCTCTTCGAATTCATTGAGAGCTAACCCTAACCCTAAGTGGAATTTTCCCCAATGGCATTCCCCTTGTATTTTACCAGGAAATATACATAAGTATAATTAAAAAGTCATGCTCCCTCCTAACCATACTGATGGGCTCCAAATCCAATGGCGATGTCCGTTTTGCTCTGCGAATTCATGGACAGCTAACCCTAACCCTAAGTGGAATTTTCCCCAATGGCATTCCCCATGTATTTTACTAGGAAACATACATAAGTCTGGTTAAAAAGTCGTGCTCCGTCCTAACCATACTGATGGGCTCCAAATCCAATGGCGATGTCCGTTTTGCTCTGCGAATTCATCGAGAGCTAACCCTAACCCTAAGTGGAATTTTCCCCAATGGCATTCCCCATGTATTTTACTAGGAAATATACATAAGACTGGTTAAAAAGTCATTCTCCCTCCTAACCATACTGATGGGCTCCAAATCCAACGGCGATGTCCGTTTTGCTCTGCGAATTCATGGAGAGCTAACCCTAACCGTAAGTGGAATTTTCCCCAATGGCATTCCCCATGTATTTTACTAGGAAATATACATAAGTCTGGTTAAAAAGTCGTGCTCCCTCCTAACCATACTGATGGGCTCCAAATCCAATGGCAATGTCCGTTTTGCTCTGCGAATTCATGGAGAGCTAACCCTAACCCTAAGTGGAATTTTCCCCAATGGCATTCCCCATGTATTTTATTAGGAAATATACATAAGTCTGGTTAAAAAGTCGTGCTCCCTCCTAACCATACTGATGGGCTCCAAATCCAATGGCGATGTCCGTTTTGCTCTGCGAATTCATGGAGAGCTAACCCTAACCCTAAGTGGAATTTTCCCCAATGGCATTTCCCCATGTATTTTACTAGGAAATATACATAAGTCTGGTTAAAAAGTCGTGCTCCCTCCTAACCATACTGATGGGCTCCAAATCCAATGGCGATGTCCGTTTTGCTCTGTGAATTCATGGAGAGCTAACCCTAACCCTAAGTGGAATTTTCCCCAATGGCATTCCCCATGTATTTTACTAGGAAACATACATAAGTCTGGTTAAAAAGTCGTGCTCCGTCCAAACCATACTGATGGGCTCCAAATCCAATGGCGATGTCCGTTTTGCTCTGCGAATTCATCGAGAACTAACTCTAACCCTAAGTGGAATTTTCCCCAATGGCATTCCCCATGTATTTTACTAGGAAATATACATAAGTATAATTAAAAAGTCATGCTCCCTCCTAACCATATTGATGGGCTCCAAATCCAATGGCGATGTCCGTTTTGCTCTGCGAATTCATGGAGAGCTAACCCTAACCCTAAGTGGAATTTTCCCCAATGGCATTCCCCTTGTATTTTACTAGGAAATATACATAAGTATAATTAAAAAGTCATGCTCCCTCCTAACCATATTGATGGGCTCCAAATCCAATGGCGATGTCCGTTTTGCTCTGCGAATTCATGGAGAGCTAACCCTAACCCTAAGTGGAATTTTCCCCAATGGCATTCCCCATGTATTTTACTAGGAAATATACATAAGTCTGGTTAAAAAGTCGTGCTCCCTCCTAACCATACTGATGGGCTCCAAATCCAATGGCGATGTCCGTTTTGCTCTGCGAATTCATGGAGAGCTAACCCTAACCCTAAGTGGAATTTTCCCCAATGGAATTTCCCCATGTATTTTACTAGGAAATATACATAAGTCTGGTTAAAAAGTCGTGCTCCCTCCTAACCATACTGATGGGCTCCAAATCCAATGGCGATGTCCGTTTTGCTCTGCGAATTCATGGAGAGCTAACCCTAACCCTAAGTGGAATTTTCCCCAATGGCATTCCCCATGTATTTTACTAGGAAATATACATAAGTCTGGTTAAAAAGTCGTGCTCCCTCCTAACCATACTGATGGGCTCCAAATCCAATGGCGATGTCCGTTTTGCTCTGCGAATTCATGGACAGCTAACCCTAACCCTAAGTGGAATTTTCCCCAATGGCATTCCCCATGTATTTTACTAGGAAACATACATAAGTCTGGTTAAAAAGTCGTGCTCCGTCCTAACCATACTGATGGGCTCCAAATCCAATGGCGATGTCCGTTTTGCTCTGCGAATTCATCGAGAGCTAACCCTAACCCTAAGTGGAATTTTCCCCAATGGCATTCCCCATGTATTTTACTAGGAAATATACATAAGACTGGTTAAAAAGTCATTCTCCCTCCTAACCATACTGATGGGCTCCAAATCCAACGGCGATGTCCGTTTTGCTCTGCGAATTCATGGAGAGCTAACCCTAACCGTAAGTGGAATTTTCCCCAATGGCATTCCCCATGTATTTTACTAGGAAATATACATAAGTCTGGTTAAAAAGTCGTGCTCCCTCCTAACCATACTGATGGGCTCCAAATCCAATGGCAATGTCCGTTTTGCTCTGCGAATTCATGGAGAGCTAACCCTAACCCTAAGTGGAATTTTCCCCAATGGCATTCCCCATGTATTTTATTAGGAAATATACATAAGTCTGGTTAAAAAGTCGTGCTCCCTCCTAACCATACTGATGGGCTCCAAATCCAATGGCGATGTCCGTTTTGCTCTGCGAATTCATGGAGAGCTAACCCTAACCCTAAGTGGAATTTTCCCCAATGGCATTTCCCCATGTATTTTACTAGGAAATATACATAAGTCTGGTTAAAAAGTCGTGCTCCCTCCTAACCATACTGATGGGCTCCAAATCCAATGGCGATGTCCGTTTTGCTCTGTGAATTCATGGAGAGCTAACCCTAACCCTAAGTGGAATTTTCCCCAATGGCATTCCCCATGTATTTTACTAGGAAACATACATAAGTCTGGTTAAAAAGTCGTGCTCCGTCCTAACCATACTGATGGGCTCCAAATCCAATGGCGATGTCCGTTTTGCTCTGCGAATTCATCGAGAGCTAACTCTAACCCTAAGTGGAATTTTCCCCAATGGCATTCCCCATGTATTTTACTAGGAAATATACATAAGTATAATTAAAAAGTCATGCTCCCTCCTAACCATATTGATGGGCTCCAAATCCAATGGCGATGTCCGTTTTGCTCTGCGAATTCATGGAGAGCTAACCCTAACCCTAAGTGGAATTTTCCCCAATGGCATTCCCCTTGTATTTTACTAGGAAATATACATAAGTATAATTAAAAAGTCATGCTCCCTCCTAACCATATTGATGGGCTCCAAATCCAATGGCGATGTCCGTTTTGCTCTGCGAATTCATGGAGAGCTAACCCTAACCCTAAGTGGAATTTTCCCCAATGGCATTCCCCATGTATTTTACTAGGAAATATACATAAGTCTGGTTAAAAAGTCGTGCTCCCTCCTAACCATACTGATGGGCTCCAAATCCAATGGCGATGTCCGTTTTGCTCTGCGAATTCATGGAGAGCTAACCCTAACCCTAAGTGGAATTTTCCCCAATGGAATTTCCCCATGTATTTTACTAGGAAATATACATAAGTCTGGTTAAAAAGTCGTGCTCCCTCCTAACCATACTGATGGGCTCCAAATCCAATGGCGATGTCCGTTTTGCTCTGCGAATTCATGGAGAGCTAACCCTAACCCTAAGTGGAATTTTCCCCAATGGCATTCCCCATGTATTTTACTAGGAAATATACATAAGTCTGGTTAAAAAGTCGTGCTCCCTCCTAACCATACTGATGGGCTCCAAATCCAATGGCGATGTCGGTTTTGCTCTGCGAATTCATTGAGAGCTAACCCTAACCCTAAGTGGAATTTTCCCCAATGGCTTTTCCCCATGTATTTTACTAGGAAATATACATAAGTCTGGTTAAAAAGTCATGCTCCCTCCTAACCATACTGATGGGCTCCAAATCCAATGGCGATGTCGGTTTTGCTCTGCGAATTCATTGAGAGCTAACCCTAACCCTAAGTGGAATTTTCCCCAATGGCTTTTCCCCATGTATTTTACTAGGAAATATACATAAGTCTGGATAAAAAGTCATGCTCCCTCCTAACCATACTGATGGGCTCCAAATCCAATGGCGATGTCCGTTTTGCTCTGCGAATTCATTGAGAGCTAACCCTAACCCTAAGTGGAATTTTCCCCAATGGCTTTTCCCCATGTATTTTACTAGGAAATATACATAAGTCTGGATAAAAAGTCATGCTCCCTCCTAACCATACTGATGGGCTCCAAATCCAATGGCGATGTCGGTTTTGCTCTGCGAATTCATTGAGAGCTAACCCTAACCCTAAGTGGAATTTTCCCCAATGGCTTTTCCCCATGTATTTTACTAGGAAATATACATAAGTCTGGTTAAAAAGTCGTGCTCCCTCCTAACCATACTGATGGGCTCCAAATCCAATGGCGATGTCCGTTTTGCTCTGCGAAATTATTGAGAGCTAACCCTAACCCTAAGTGGAATTTTCCCCACTGGCTTTTCCCCATGTATTTTACTAGGAAATATACATAAGTCTGGAAAAAAAGTCATGCTCCCTCCTAACCATACTGATGGGCTCCAAATCCAATGGCGATGTCCGTTTTGCTCTGCGAATTCATTGAGAGCTAACCCTAACCCTAAGTGGAATTTTCCCCAATGGCTTTTCCCCATGTATTTTACTAGGAAATATACATAAGTCTGGATAAAAAGTCATGCTCCCTCCTAACCATACTGATGGGCTCCAAATCCAATGGCGATGTCCGTTTTGCTCTGCGAATTCATTGAGAGCTAACCCTAACCCTAAGTGGAATTTTCCCCAATGGCTTTTCCCTTGTATTTTACTAGGAAATATACATAAGTATAATTAAAAAGTCATGCTCCCTCCTAACCATACTGATGGGCTCCAAATCCAATGGCGATGTCGGTTTTGCTCTGCGAATTCATGGAGAGCTAACCCTAACCCTAAGTGGAATTTTCCCCAATGGCATTCCCCATGTATTTTACTAGGAAATATACATAAGTCTGGTTAAAAAGTCGTGCTCCCTCCTAACCATACTGATGGGCTCCAAATCCAATGGCGATGTCCGTTTTGCTCTGCGAATTCATGGAGAGCTAACCCTAACCCTAAGTGGAATTTTCCCCAATGGCATTCCCCATGTATTTTACTAGGAAATATACATAAGTCTGGTTAAAAAGTCGTGCTCCCTCCTAACCATACTGATGGGCTCCAAATCCAATGGCGATGTCCGTTTTGCTCTGCGAATTCATCGAGAGCTAACCCTAACCCTAAGTGGAATTTTCCCCAAAGGCATTCCCCATGTATTTTATTAGGAAATATACATAAGTCTGGATAAAAAGTCATGCTCTCTGCTAACCATACTGATGGGCTCCAAATCCAATGCGATGTCCGTTTTGCTCTGCGAATTCATGGAGAGCTAACCCTAACCCTAAGTGGAATTTTCCCCAATGGCATTCCCCATGTATTTTACTAGGAAACATACATAAGTCTGGTTAAAAAGTCATTCTCCCTCCTAACCATACTGATGGGCTCCAAATCCAATGGCGATGTTCGTTTTGCTCTGCGAATTCATGGAGAGCTAACGCTAACCCTAAGTGGAAATTTCCCCAAAGGCATTCCCCATGTATTTTACGAGGAAATATACATAAGTCTGGTTAAAAAGTCATGCTGCCTCCTAACCATACTGATGGGCTCCAAATCCAATGGCGATGTCCGTTTTGCTCTGCGAATTCATGGAGAGCTAACCCTAACCCTAAGTGGAATTTTCCACAATGGCATTCCCCATGTATTTTACTAGGAAATATACATAAGTCTGGTTAAAAAGTCGTGCTCCCTCCTAACCATACTGATGGGCTCCAAATCCAATGGCGATGTCCGTTTTCCTCTGCGAATTCATGGAGAGCTGACCCTAACCCTAAGTGGAATTTTCCCCAATGGCATTCCCCATGTATTTTACTAGGAAATATACATAAGTCTTGTTAAAAAGTCGTGCTCCCTCCTAACCATACTGATGGGCTCCAAATCCAATGGCGATGTCCGTTTTGCTCTGCGAATTCATGGAGAGCTAACCCTAACCCTAAGTGGAATTTTCCCCAATGGCATTCCCCATGTATTTTACTAGGAAACATACATAAGTCTGGTTAAAAAGTCGTGCTCCCTCCTAACCATACTGATGGGCTCCAAATCCAATGGCGATGTCCGTTTTGCTCTGCGAATTCATGGAAAGCTAACCCTAACCCTAAGTGGAATTTTCCCCAATGGCATTTCCCCATGTATTTTACTAGGAAATATACATAAGTCTGGTTAAAAAGTCGTGATCCCTCCTAACCATACTGATGGGCTCCAAATCCAATGGCGATGTCCGTTTTGCTCTGCGAATTCATGGAGAGCTAACCCTAACCCTAAGTGGAATTTTCCCCAATGGCATTCCCCATGTATTTTACTAGGAAATATACATAAGTCTGGTTAAAAAGTCGTGCTCCCTCCTAACCATACTGATGGGCTCCAAATCCAATGGCGATGTCCGTTTTTCTCTGCGAATTCATTGAGAGCTAACCCTAACCCTAAGTGGAATTTTCCCCAATGGCATTCCCCATGTATTTTACTAGGAAACATACATAAGTCTGGTTAAAAAGTCATTCTCCCTCCTAACCATACTGATGGGCTCCAAATCCAATGGCGATGTCCGTTTTGCTCTGCGAATTCATGGAGAGCTAACCCTAACCCTAAGTGGAAATTTCCCCAAAGGCATTCCCCATGTATTTTACGAGGAAATATACATAAGTCTGGTTAAAAAGTCATGCTGCCTCCTAACCATACTGATGGGCTCCAAATCCAATGGCGATGTCCGTTTTGCTCTGCGAATTCATGGAGAGCTAACCCTAACCCTAAGTGGAATTTTCCACAATGGCATTCCCCATGTATTTTACTAGGAAACATACATAAGTCTGGTTAAAAAGTCATGCTCCCTCCTAACCATACTGATGGGCTCCAAATCCAATGGCGATGTCCGTTTTCCTCTGCGAATTCATGGAGAGCTAACCCTAACCCTAAGTGGAATTTTCCCCAATGGCATTCCCCATGTATTTTACTAGGAAATATACATAAGTCTGGTTAAAAAGTCGTGCTCCCTCCTAACCATACTGATGGGCTCCAAATCCAATAGCGATGTCCGTTTTCCTCTGCGAATTCATGGAGAGCTGACCCTAACCCTAAGTGGAATTTTCCCCAATGGCATTCCCCATGTATTTTACTAGGAAATATACATAAGTCTTGTTAAAAAGTCGTGCTCCCTCCTAACCATACTGATGGGCTCCAAATCCAATGGCGATGTCCGTTTTGCTCTGCGAATTCATGGAGAGCTAACCCTAACCCTAAGTGGAATTTTCCCCAATGGCATTCCCCATGTATTTTACTAGGAAACATACATAAGTCTGGTTAAAAAGTCGTGCTCCCTCCTAACCATACTGATGGGCTCCAAATCCAATGGCGATGTCCGTTTTTTTCTGCGAATTCATTGAGAGCTAACCCTAACCCTAAGTGGAATTTTCCCCAATGGCATTCCCCATGTATTTTACTAGGAAACATACATAAGTCTGGTTAAAAAGTCATTCTCCCTCCTAACCATACTGATGGGCTCCAAATCCAATGGCGATGTCCGTTTTGCTCTGCGAATTCATGGAGAGCTAACCCTAACCCTAAGTGGAATTTTCCCCAAAGGCATTCCCCATGTATTTTACGAGGAAATATACATAAGTCTGGTTAAAAAGTCATGCTCCCTCCTAACCATACGGATGGGCTCCAAATCCAATGGCGATGTCCGTTTTGCTCTGCGAATTCATGGAGAGCTAACCCTAACCCTAAGTGGAAATTTCCCCAAAGGCATTCCCCATGTATTTTACGAGGAAATATACATAAGTCTGGTTAAAAAGTCATGCTGCCTCCTAACCATACTGATGGGCTCCAAATCCAATGGCGATGTCCGTTTTGCTCTGCGAATTCATGGAGAGCTAACCCTAACCCTAAGTGGAATTTTCCACAATGGCATTCCCCATGTATTTTACTAGGAAACATACATAAGTCTGGTTAAAAAGTCATGCTCCCTCCTAACCATACTGATGGGCTCCAAATCCAATGGCGATGTCCGTTTTCCTCTGCGAATTCATGGAGAGCTAACCCTAACCCTAAGTGGAATTTTCCCCAATGGCATTCCCCATGTATTTTACTAGGAAATATACATAAGTCTGGTTAAAAAGTCGTGCTCCCTCCTAACCATACTGATGGGCTCCAAATCCAATGGCGATGTCCGTTTTCCTCTGCGAATTCATGGAGAGCTGACCCTAACCCTAAGTGGAATTTTCCCCAATGGCATTCCCCATGTATTTTACTAGGAAATATACATAAGTCTTGTTAAAAAGTCGTGCTCCCTCCTAACCATACTGATGGGCTCCAAATCCAATGGCGATGTCCGTTTTGCTCTGCGAATTCATGGAGAGCTAACCCTAACCCTAAGTGGAATTTTCCCCAATGGCATTCCCCATGTATTTTACTAGGAAACATACATAAGTCTGGTTAAAAAGTCGTGCTCCCTCCTAACCATACTGATGGGCTCCAAATCCAATGGCGATGTCCGTTTTGCTCTGCGAATTCATGGAGAGCTAACCCTAACCCTAAGTGGAATTTTCCCCAATGGCATTTCCCCATGTATTTTACTAGGAAATATACATAAGTCTGGTTAAAAAGTCGTGATCCCTCCTAACCATACTGATGGGCTCCAAATCCAATGGCGATGTCCGTTTTGCTCTGCGAATTCATGGAGAGCTAACCCTAACCCTAAGTGGAATTTTCCCCAATGGCATTCCCCATGTATTTTACTAGGAAATATACATAAGTCTGGTTAAAAAGTCGTGCTCCCTCCTAACCATACTGATGGGCTCCAAATCCAATGGCGATGTCCGTTTTTCTCTGCGAATTCATTGAGAGCTAACCCTAACCCTAAGTGGAATTTTCCCCAATGGCATTCCCCATGTATTTTACTAGGAAACATACATAAGTCTGGTTAAAAAGTCATTCTCCCTCCTAACCATACTGATGGGCTCCAAATCCAATGGCGATGTCGGTTTTGCTCTGCGAATTCATGGAGAGCTAACCCTAACCCTAAGTGGAATTTTCCCCAATGGCATTCCCCATGTATTTTACTAGGAAATATACATAAGTCTGGTTAAAAAGTCGTGCTCCCTCCTAACCATACTGATGGGCTCCAAATCCAATAGCGATGTCCGTTTTCCTCTGCGAATTCATGGAGAGCTGACCCTAACCCTAAGTGGAATTTTCCCCAATGGCATTCCCCATGTATTTTACTAGGAAATATACATAAGTCTTGTTAAAAAGTCGTGCTCCCTCCTAACCATACTGATGGGCTCCAAATCCAATGGCGATGTCCGTTTTGCTCTGCGAATTCATGGAGAGCTAACCCTAACCCTAAGTGGAATTTTCCCCAATGGCATTCCCCATGTATTTTACTAGGAAACATACATAAGTCTGGTTAAAAAGTCGTGCTCCCTCCTAACCATACTGATGGGCTCCAAATCCAATGGCGATGTCCGTTTTTCTCTGCGAATTCATTGAGAGCTAACCCTAACCCTAAGTGGAATTTTCCCCAATGGCATTCCCCATGTATTTTACTAGGAAACATACATAAGTCTGGTTAAAAAGTCATTCTCCCTCCTAACCATACTGATGGGCTCCAAATCCAATGGCGATGTCCGTTTTGCTCTGCGAATTCATGGAGAGCTAACCCTAACCCTAAGTGGAATTTTCCCCAAAGGCATTCCCCATGTATTTTACGAGGAAATATACATAAGTCTGGTTAAAAAGTCATGCTCCCTCCTAACCATACGGATGGGCTCCAAATCCAATGGCGATGTCCGTTTTGCTCTGCGAATTCATGGAGAGCTAACCCTAACCCTAAGTGGAATTTTCCACAATGGCATTCCCCATGTATTTTACTAGGAAACATACATAAGTCTGGTTAAAAAGTCATGCTCCCTCCTAACCATACTGATGGGCTCCAAATCCAATGGCGATGTCCGTTTTCCTCTGCGAATTCATGGAGAGCTAACCCTAACCCTAAGTGGAATTTTCCCCAATGGCATTCCCCATGTATTTTACTAGGAAATATACATAAGTCTGGTTAAAAAGTCGTGCTCCCTCCTAACCATACTGATGGGCTCCAAATCCAATGGCGATGTCCGTTTTCCTCTGCGAATTCATGGAGAGCTGACCCTAACCCTAAGTGGAATTTTCCCCAATGGCATTCCCCATGTATTTTACTAGGAAATATACATAAGTCTTGTTAAAAAGTCGTGCTCCCTCCTAACCATACTGATGGGCTCCAAATCCAATGGCGATGTCCGTTTTGCTCTGCGAATTCATGGAGAGCTAACCCTAACCCTAAGTGGAATTTTCCCCAATGGCATTCCCCATGTATTTTACTAGGAAACATACATAAGTCTGGTTAAAAAGTCGTGCTCCCTCCTAACCATACTGATGGGCTCCAAATCCAATGGCGATGTCCGTTTTGCTCTGCGAATTCATGGAGAGCTAACCCTAACCCTAAGTGGAATTTTCCCCAATGGCATTTCCCCATGTATTTTACTAGGAAATATACATAAGTCTGGTTAAAAAGTCGTGATCCCTCCTAACCATACTGATGGGCTCCAAATCCAATGGCGATGTCCGTTTTGCTCTGCGAATTCATGGAGAGCTAACCCTAACCCTAAGTGGAATTTTCCCCAATGGCATTCCCCATGTATTTTACTAGGAAATATACATAAGTCTGGTTAAAAAGTCGTGCTCCCTCCTAACCATACTGATGGGCTCCAAATCCAATGGCGATGTCCGTTTTTCTCTGCGAATTCATTGAGAGCTAACCCTAACCCTAAGTGGAATTTTCCCCAATGGCATTCCCCATGTATTTTACTAGGAAACATACATAAGTCTGGTTAAAAAGTCATTCTCCCTCCTAACCATACTGATGGGCTCCAAATCCAATGGCGATGTCCGTTTTGCTCTGCGAATTCATGGAGAGCTAACCCTAACCCTAAGTGGAATTTTCCCCAAAGGCATTCCCCATGTATTTTACGAGGAAATATACATAAGTCTGGTTAAAAAGTCATGCTCCCTCCTAACCATACTGATGGGCTCCAAATCCAATGGCGATGTCCGTTTTGCTCTGCGAATTCATGGAGAGCTAACCCTAACCCTAAGTGGAATTTTCCACAATGGCATTCCCCATGTATTTTACTAGGAAACATACATAAGTCTGGTTAAAAAGTCATGCTCCCTCCTAACCATACTGATGGGCTCCAAATCCAATGGCGATGTCCGTTTTCCTCTGCGAATTCATGGAGAGCTAACCCTAACCCTAAGTGGAATTTTCCCCAATGGCATTCCCCATGTATTTTACTAGGAAATATACATAAGTCTGGTTAAAAAGTCGTGCTCCCTCCTAACCATACTGATGGGCTCCAAATCCAATGGCGATGTCCGTTTTCCTCTGCGAATTCATGGAGAGCTGACCCTAACCCTAAGGGGAATTTTCCCCAATGGCATTCCCCATGTATTTTACTAGGAAACATACATAAGTCTGGTTAAAAAGTCGTGCTCCCTCCTAACCATACTGATGGGCTCCAAATCCAATGGCGATGTCCGTTTTCCTCTGCGAATTCATGGAGAGCTAACCCTAACCCTAAGTGGAATTTTCCCCAATAGCATTCCCCACGTATTTCACTAGGAAACATACATAAGTCTGGATAAAAAGTCGTTCTCCGTCCTAACCATACTGATGGGCTCCAAATCCAATGGCGATGTCCGTTTTGCTCTTCGAATTCATTGAGAGCTAACCCTAACCCTAAGTGGAATTTTCCCCAATGGCATTCCCCTTGTATTTTACTAGGAAATATACATAAGTATAATTAAAAAGTCATGCTCCCTCCTAACCATACTGATGGGCTCCAAATCCAATGGCGATGTCCGTTTTGCTCTGCGAATTCATCGAGAGCTAACCCTAACCCTAAGTGGATTTTTCCCGAAAGGCATTCCCCATTTATTTTACTAGGAAATATACATAAGTCTGGTTAAAAAGTCATGCTCCCTCCTAACCATATTGATGGGCTCCAAATCCAATGGCGATGTCCGTTTTGCTCTGCGAATTCATGGAGAGCTAACCCTAACCCTAAGTGGAATTTTCCCCAATGGCATTCCCCATGTATTTTACTAGGAAATATACATAAGTCTGGTTAAAAAGTCGTGCTCCCTCCTAACCATACTGATGGGCTCCAAATCCAATGGCGATGTCCGTTTTGCTCTGCGAATTCATGGAGAGCTAACCCTAACCCTAAGGGGAATTTTCCCCAATGGCATTCCCCATGTATTTTACTAGGAAACATAGATAAGACTGGTTAAAAAGTCATTCTCCCTCCTAACCATACTGATGGGCTCCAAATCCAACGGCGATGTCCGTTTTGCTCTGCGAATTCATGGAGAGCTAACCCTAACCCTAAGTGGAATTTTCCCCAATGGCATTCCCCATGTATTTTACTAGGAAATATACATAAGTCTGGTTAAAAAGTCGTGCTCCCTCCTAACCATACTGATGGGCTCCAAATCAAATGGCGATGTCCGTTTTGCTCTGCGAATTCATGGAGAGCTAACCCTAACCCTAAGTGGAATTTTCCCCAATGGCATTCCCCATGTATTTTACTAGGAAATATACATAAGTCTGGTTAAAAAGTCGTGCTCCCTCCTAACCATACTGATGGGCTCCAAATCCAATGGCGATGTCCGTTTTGCTCTGCGAATTCATGGAGAGCTAACCCTAACCCTAAGTGGAATTTTCCCCAATGGCATTTCCCCATGTATTTTACTAGGAAATATACATAAGTGTGGTTAAAAATTCGTGCTCCCTCCTAACCATACTGATGGGCTCCAAATCCAATGGCGATGTCCGTTTTGCTCTGCGAATTCATGGAGAGCTAACCCTAACCCTAAGTGGAATTTTCCCCAATGGCATTCCCCATGTATTTTACTAGGAAATATACATAAGTCTGGTTAAAAAGTCCTGCTCCCTCCTAACCATACTGATGGGCTCCAAATCCAATGGCGATGTCCGTTTTGCTCTGCGAATTCATGGAGAGCTAACCCTAACCCTAAGTGGAATTTTCCCCAATGGAATTTCCCCATGTATTTTACTAGGAAATATACATAAGTCTGGTTAAAAAGTCGTGCTCCCTCCTAACCATACTGATGGGCTCCAAATCCAATGGCGATGTCCGTTTTGCTCTGCGAATTCATGGAGAGCTAACCCTAACCCTAAGTGGAATTTTCCCCAATGGCATTCCCCATGTATTTTACTAGGAAATATACATAAGTCTGGTTAAAAAGTCATGCTCCCTCCTAACCATACTGATGGGCTCCAAATCCAATGGCGATGTCCGTTTTGCTCTGCGAATTCATGGAGAGCTAACCCTAACCCTAAGTGGAATTTTCCCCAATGGCATTCCCCATGTAATTAACAATGAAATATACATAAGTCTGGTTAAAAAGTTATGCTCCCTCCTAACCATACTGATGGGCTCCAAATCCAATGGCGATGTCGGTTTTGCTCTGCGAATTCATGGAGAGCTAACCCTAACCCTAAGTGGAATTTTCCCCAATGGCATTCCCCATGTATTTTACTAGGAAATATACATAAGTCTTGTTAAAAAGTCATGCTCCCTCCTAACCATACTGATGGGCTCCAAATCCAATGGCGATGTCCATTTTGCTCTGCGAATTCATGGAGAGCTAACCCTAACCCTAAGTGGAATTTTCCCCAATGGCATTCCCCATGTATTTTACTAGGAAATATACATAAGTCTGGTTAAAAAGTCGTGCTCCCTCCTAACCATACAGATGGGCTCCAAATCCAATGGCGATGTCGGTTTTGCTCTGCGAATTCATGGAGAGCTAACCCTAACCCTAAGTGGAATTTTCCCCAATGGCATTCCCCATGTATTTTACTAGGAAATATACATAAGTCTGGTTAAAAAGTCCTGCTCCCTCCTAACCATACTGATGGGCTCCAAATCCAATGGCGATGTCCGTTTTGCTCTGCGAATTCATGGAGAGCTAACCCTAACCCTAAGTGGAATTTTCCCCAATGGCATTCCCCATGTATTTTACTAGGAAACATACATAAGTCTGGTTAAAAAGTCGTGCTCCCTCCTAACCATACTGATGGGCACCAAATCCAATGGCGATGTCCGTTTTGCTCTGCGAATTCATGGAGAGCTAACCCTAACCCTAAGTGGAATTTTCCCCAATGGCATTCCCCATGTATTTTACTAGGAAATATACATAAGTCTGGTTAAAAAGTCATGCTCCCTCCTAACCATACTGATGGGCTCCAAATCCAATGGCGATGTCCGTTTTGCTCTGCGAATTCATGGAGAGCTAACCCTAACCCTAAGTGGAATTTTCCCCAATGGCATTCCCCATGTAATTAACAATGAAATATACATAAGTCTGGTTAAAAAGTTATGCTCCCTCCTAACCACACTGATGGGCTCCAAATCCAATGGCGATGTCGGTTTTGCTCTGCGAATTCATGGAGAGCTAACCCTAACCCTAAGTGGAATTTTCCCCAATGGCATTCCCCATGTATTTTACTAGGAAATATACATAAGTCTTGTTAAAAAGTCATGCTCCCTCCTAACCATACTGATGGGCTCCAAATCCAATGGCGATGTCCATTTTGCTCTGCGAATTCATGGAGAGCTAACCCTAACCCTAAGTGGAATTTTCCCCAATGGCATTCCCCATGTATTTTACTAGGAAATATACATAAGTCTGGTTAAAAAGTCGTGCTCCCTCCTAACCATACAGATGGGCTCCAAATCCAATGGCGATGTCGGTTTTGCTCTGCGAATTCATGGAGAGCTAACCCTAACCCTAAGTGGAATTTTCCCCAATGGCATTCCCCATGTATTTTACTAGGAAATATACATAAGTCTGGTTAAAAAGTCCTGCTCCCTCCTAACCATACTGATGGGCTCCAAATCCAATGGCGATGTCCGTTTTGCTCTGCGAATTCATGGAGAGCTAACCCTAACCCTAAGTGGAATTTTCCCCAATGGCATTTCCCCATGTATTTTACTAGGAAATATACATAAGTCTGGTTAAAAAGTCGTGATCCCTCCTAACCATACTGATGGGCTCCAAATCCAATGGCGATGTCCGTTTTGCTCTGCGAATTCATGGAGAGCTAACCCTAACCCTAAGTGGAATTTTCCCCAATGGCATTCCCCATGTATTTTACTAGGAAATATACATAAGTCTGGTTAAAAAGTCGTGCTCCCTCCTAACCATACTGATGGGCTCCAAATCCAATGGCGATGTCCGTTTTTCTCTGCGAATTCATTGAGAGCTAACCCTAACCCTAAGTGGAATTTTCCCCAATGGCATTCCCCATGTATTTTACTAGGAAACATACATAAGTCTGGTTAAAAAGTCATTCTCCCTCCTAACCATACTGATGGGCTCCAAATCCAATGGCGATGTCCGTTTTGCTCTGCGAATTCATGGAGAGCTAACCCTAACCCTAAGTGGAATTTTCCCCAAAGGCATTCCCCATGTATTTTACGAGGAAATATACATAAGTCTGGTTAAAAAGTCATGCTCCCTCCTAACCATACGGATGGGCTCCAAATCCAATGGCGATGTCCGTTTTGCTCTGCGAATTCATGGAGAGCTAACCCTAACCCTAAGTGGAAATTTCCCCAAAGGCATTCCCCATGTATTTTACGAGGAAATATACATAAGTCTGGTTAAAAAGTCATGCTGCCTCCTAACCATACTGATGGGCTCCAAATCCAATGGCGATGTCCGTTTTGCTCTGCGAATTCATGGAGAGCTAACCCTAACCCTAAGTGGAATTTTCCACAATGGCATTCCCCATGTATTTTACTAGGAAACATACATAAGTCTGGTTAAAAAGTCATGCTCCCTCCTAACCATACTGATGGGCTCCAAATCCAATGGCGATGTCCGTTTTCCTCTGCGAATTCATGGAGAGCTAACCCTAACCCTAAGTGGAATTTTCCCCAATGGCATTCCCCATGTATTTTACTAGGAAATATACATAAGTCTGGTTAAAAAGTCGTGCTCCCTCCTAACCATACTGATGGGCTCCAAATCCAATGGCGATGTCCGTTTTCCTCTGCGAATTCATGGAGAGCTGACCCTAACCCTAAGTGGAATTTTCCCCAATGGCATTCCCCATGTATTTTACTAGGAAATATACATAAGTCTTGTTAAAAAGTCGTGCTCCCTCCTAACCATACTGATGGGCTCCAAATCCAATGGCGATGTCCGTTTTGCTCTGCGAATTCATGGAGAGCTAACCCTAACCCTAAGTGGAATTTTCCCCAATGGCATTCCCCATGTATTTTACTAGGAAACATACATAAGTCTGGTTAAAAAGTCGTGCTCCCTCCTAACCATACTGATGGGCTCCAAATCCAGTGGCGATGTCCGTTTTGCTCTGCGAATTCATGGAGAGCTAACCCTAACCCTAAGTGGAATTTTCCCCAATGGCATTTCCCCATGTATTTTACTAGGAAATATACATAAGTCTGGTTAAAAAGTCGTGATCCCTCCTAACCATACTGATGGGCTCCAAATCCAATGGCGATGTCCGTTTTGCTCTGCGAATTCATGGAGAGCTAACCCTAACCCTAAGTGGAATTTTCCCCAATGGCATTCCCCATGTATTTTACTAGGAAATATACATAAGTCTGGTTAAAAAGTCGTGCTCCCTCCTAACCATACTGATGGGCTCCAAATCCAATGGCGATGTCCGTTTTGCTCTGCGAATTCATGGAGAGCTAACCCTAACCCTAAGTGGAATTTTCCCCAATGGCATTCCCCATGTATTTTACTAGGAAATATACATAAGTCTGGTTAAAAAGTCATTCTCCCTCCTAACCATACTGATGGGCTCCAAATCCAATGGCGATGTCCGTTTTGCTCTGCGAATTCATGGAGAGCTAACCCTAACCCTAAGTGGAATTTTCCCCAAAGGCATTCCCCATGTATTTTACGAGGAAATATACATAAGTCTGGTTAAAAAGTCATGCTCCCTCCTAACCATACTGATGGGCTCCAAATCCAATGGCGATGTCCGTTTTGCTCTGCGAATTCATGGAGAGCTAACCCTAACCCTAAGTGGAATTTTCCACAATGGCATTCCCCATGTATTTTACTAGGAAACATACATAAGTCTGGTTAAAAAGTCATGCTCCCTCCTAACCATACTGATGGGCTCCAAATCCAATGGCGATGTCCGTTTTCCTCTGCGAATTCATGGAGAGCTAACCCTAACCCTAAGTGGAATTTTCCCCAATGGCATTCCCCATGTATTTTACTAGGAAATATACATAAGTCTGGTTAAAAAGTCGTGCTCCCTCCTAACCATACTGATGGGCTCCAAATCCAATGGCGATGTCCGTTTTCCTCTGCGAATTCATGGAGAGCTGACCCTAACCCTAAGGGGAATTTTCCCCAATGGCATTCCCCATGTATTTTACTAGGAAACATACATAAGTCTGGTTAAAAAGTCGTGCTCCCTCCTAACCATACTGATGGGCTCCAAATCCAATGGCGATGTCCGTTTTGCTCTGCGAATTCATGGAGAGCTAACCCTAACCCTAAGTGGAATTTTCCCCAATGGCATTTCCCCATGTATTTTACTAGGAAATGTACATAAGTCTGGTTAAAAAGTCGTGATCCCTCCTAACCATACTGATGGGCTCCAAATCCAATGGCGATGTCCGTTTTGCTCTGCGAATTCATGGAGAGCTAACCCTAACCCTAAGTGGAATTTTCCCCAATAGCATTCCCCACGTATTTCACTAGGAAACATACATAAGTCTGGATAAAAAGTCGTTCTCCGTCCTAACCATACTGATGGGCTCCAAATCCAATGGCGATGTCCGTTTTGCTCTTCGAATTCATTGAGAGCTAACCCTAACCCTAAGTGGAATTTTCCCCAATGGCATTCCCCTTGTATTTTACTAGGAAATATACATAAGTATAATTAAAAAGTCATGCTCCCTCCTAACCATACTGATGGGCTCCAAATCCAATGGCGATGTCCGTTTTGCTCTGCGAATTCATCGAGAGCTAACCCTAACCCTAAGTGGATTTTTCCCGAAAGGCATTCCCCATTTATTTTACTAGGAAATATACATAAGTCTGGTTAAAAAGTCATGCTCCCTCCTAACCATATTGATGGGCTCCAAATCCAATGGCGATGTCCGTTTTGCTCTGCGAATTCATGGAGAGCTAACCCTAACCCTAAGTGGAATTTTCCCCAATGGCATTCCCCATGTATTTTACTAGGAAATATACATAAGTCTGGTTAAAAAGTCGTGCTCCCTCCTAACCATACTGATGGGCTCCAAATCCAATGGCGATGTCCGTTTTGCTCTGCGAATTCATGGAGAGCTAACCCTAACCCTAAGGGGAATTTTCCCCAATGGCATTCCCCATGTATTTTACTAGGAAACATAGATAAGACTGGTTAAAAAGTCATTCTCCCTCCTAACCATACTGATGGGCTCCAAATCCAACGGCGATGTCCGTTTTGCTCTGCGAATTCATGGAGAGCTAACCCTAACCCTAAGTGGAATTTTCCCCAATGGCATTCCCCATGTATTTTACTAGGAAATATACATAAGTCTGGTTAAAAAGTCGTGATCCCTCCTAACCATACTGATGGGCTCCAAATCCAATGGCGATGTCCGTTTTGCTCTGCGAATTCATGGAGAGCTAACCCTAACCCTAAGTGGAATTTTCCCCAATGGCATTCCCCATGTATTTTACTAGGAAATATACATAAGTCTGGTTAAAAAGTCGTGCTCCCTCCTAACCATACTGATGGGCTCCAAATCCAATGGCGATGTCCGTTTTTCTCTGCGAATTCATTGAGAGCTAACCCTAACCCTAAGTGGAATTTTCCCCAATGGCATTCCCCATGTATTTTACTAGGAAACATACATAAGTCTGGTTAAAAAGTCATTCTCCCTCCTAACCATACTGATGGGCTCCAAATCCAATGGCGATGTCCGGTTTTGCTCTGCGAATTCATGGAGAGCTAACCCTAACCCTAAGTGGAATTTTCCCCAAAGGCATTCCCCATGTATTTTACGACGAAATATACATAAGTCTGGTTAAAAAGTCATGCTCCCTCCTAACCATACTGATGGGCTCCAAATCCAATGGCGATGTCCGTTTTGCTCTGCGAATTCATGGAGAGCTAACCCTAACCCTAAGTGGAATTTTCCACAATGGCATTCCCCATGTATTTTACTAGGAAACATACATAAGTCTGGTTAAAAAGTCATGCTCCCTCCTAACCATACTGATGGGCTCCAAATCCAATGGCGATGTCCGTTTTCCTCTGCGAATTCATGGAGAGCTAACCCTAACCCTAAGTGGAATTTTCCCCAATGGCATTCCCCATGTATTTTACTAGGAAATATACATAAGTCTGGTTAAAAAGTCGTGCTCCCTCCTAACCATACTGATGGGCTCCAAATCCAATGGCGATGTCCGTTTTCCTCTGCGAATTCATGGAGAGCTGACCCTAACCCTAAGGGGAATTTTCCCCAATGGCATTCCCCATGTATTTTACTAGGAAACATACATAAGTCTGGTTAAAAAGTCGTGCTCCCTCCTAACCATACTGATGGGCTCCAAATCCAATGGCGATGTCCGTTTTGCTCTGCGAATTCATGGAGAGCTAACCCTAACCCTAAGTGGAATTTTCCCCAATGGCATTTCCCCATGTATTTTACTAGGAAATGTACATAAGTCTGGTTAAAAAGTCGTGATCCCTCCTAACCATACTGATGGGCTCCAAATCCAATGGCGATGTCCGTTTTGCTCTGCGAATTCATGGAGAGCTAACCCTAACCCTAAGTGGAATTTTCCCCAATAGCATTCCCCACGTATTTCACTAGGAAACATACATAAGTCTGGATAAAAAGTCGTTCTCCGTCCTAACCATACTGATGGGCTCCAAATCCAATGGCGATGTCCGTTTTGCTCTTCGAATTCATTGAGAGCTAACCCTAACCCTAAGTGGAATTTTCCCCAATGGCATTCCCCTTGTATTTTACTAGGAAATATACATAAGTATAATTAAAAAGTCATGCTCCCTCCTAACCATACTGATGGGCTCCAAATCCAATGGCGATGTCCGTTTTGCTCTGCGAATTCATCGAGAGCTAACCCTAACCCTAAGTGGATTTTCCCGAAAGGCATTCCCCATTTATTTTACCTAGGAAATATACATAAGTCTGGTTAAAAAGTCATGCTCCCTCCTAACCATATTGATGGGCTCCAAATCCAATGACGATGTCCGTTTTGCAATGCGAATTCATGGAGAGCTAACCCTAACCCTAAGTGGAATTTTCCCCAATGGCATTCCCCATGTATTTTACTAGGAAATATACATAAGTCTGGTTAAAAAGTCGTGCTCCCTCCTAACCATACTGATGGGCTCCAAATCCAATGGCGATGTCCGTTTTGCTCTGCGAATTCATTGAGAGGTAACCCTAACCCTAAGTGGAATTTTCCCCAATGGCATTCCCCATGTATTTTACTAGGAAATATACATAAGTCTGGTTAAAAGTCGTGCTCCCTCCTAACCATACTGATGGGCTCCAAATCCAATGGCGATGTCCGTTTTGCTCTGCGAATTCATCGAGAGCTAACCCTAACCCTAAGTGAAATTTTCCCCAATGGCATTTCCCCATGTATTTTACTAGGCAATATAGATAAGTCTGGTTAAAAAGTCGTGCTCCCTCCTAACCATACTGATGGGCTCCAAATCCAATGGCGATGTCCGTTTTGCTCTGCGAATTCATGGAGAGCTAACCCCTAACCCTAAGTGGAATTTTCCCAATGGCATTCCCCATGTATTTTACTAGGAAATATACATAAGTCTGGTTAAAAAGTCGTGCTCCCTCCTAACCATACTGATGGGCTCCAAATCAATGGCGATGTCCGTTTTGCTCTGCGAATTCATGGAGAGTTAACCCTAACCCTAAGTGGAATTTTCCCCAATGGCATTCCCCATGTATTTTACTAGGAAATATACATAAGTCTGGTTAAAAAGTCGTGCTCCCTCCTAACCATACTGATGGGCGCCAAATCCAATGGCGATGTCCGTTTTGCTCTGCGAATTCATGGAGAGCTAACCCTAACCCTAAGTGGAATTTTCCCCAATGGCATTTCCCCATGTATTTTACTAGGAAATATACATAAGTCTGGTTAAAAAGTCGTGCTCCCTCCTAACCATACTGATGGGCTCCAAATCCAATGGCAATGTCCGTTTTCCTCTGCGAATTCATGGAGAGCTAACCCTAACCCTAAGTGGAATTTCCCCAATGGCATTCCCCATGTATTTTACTAGGAAATATACATAAGTCTGGTTAAAAAGTCGTGATCCCTCCTAACCATACTGATGGGCTCCAAATCCAATGGTGATGTCCGTTTTGCTCTGCGAATTCATCGAGAGCTAACCCCTAACCCTAAGTGGAATTTTCCCCAATGGCATTTCCCCATGTATTTTACTAGGAAATATAGATAAGTCTGGTTAAAAAGTCGTGCTCCCTCCTAACCATACTGATGGGCTCCAAATCCAATGGCAATGTCCGTTTTGCTCTAAGAATTCATGGAGAAGCTAACCCTAACCCTAAGTGGAATTTTCCCCAATGGCATTCCCCATGTATTTTACTAGGAAATATACATAAGTCTGGTTAAAAAGTCCTGCTCCCTCCTAACCATACTGATGGGCTCCAAATCCAATGGTGATGTCCGTTTTGCTCTGCGAATTCATCAAGAGCTAACCCTAACCCTAAGTGGAATTTTCCCAATGGCATTTCCCCATGTATTTTACTAGGAAATATACATAAGTCTGGTTAAAAAGTCCTGCTCCCTCCTTACCATACTGATGGGCTCCAAATCCAATGGCAATGTCCGTTTTCCTCTGCGAATTCATGGAGAGCTAACCCTAACCCTAAGTGGAATTTTCCCCAATGGCATTCCCCATGTATTTTACTAGGAAATATACATAAGTCTGGTTAAAAAGTCCGTGATCCCTCCTAACCATACTGATGGGCTCCAAATCCAATGGTGATGTCCGTTTTGCTCTGCGAATTCATCGAGAGCTAACCCTAACCCTAAGTGGAATTTTCCCCAATGGCATTTCCCCATGTATTTTACTAGGAAATATAGATAAGTCTGGTTAAAAAGTCGTGCTCCCTCCTCTAACCATACTGATGGGCTCCAAATCCAATGGCAATGTCCGTTTTGCTCTGAGAATTCATGGAGAGCTAACCCTAACCCTAAGTGGAATTTTCCCCAATGGCATTCCCGATGTATTTTACTAGGAAATATACATAAGTCTGGTTAAAAAGTCCTGCTCCCTCCTAACCATACTGATGGGCTCCAAATCCAATGGTGATGTCCGTTTTGCTCTGCGAATTCATCGAGAGCTAACCCTAACCCTAAGTGGAATTTTCCCCAATGGCATTTCCCCATGTATTTTACTAGGAAATATAGATAAGTCTGGTTAAAAAGTCGTGCTCCCTCCTAACCATACTGATGGGCTCCAAATCCAATGGCGATGTCCGTTTTGCTCTGCGAATTCATGGAGAGCTAACCCTAACCCTAAGTGGAATTTTCCCCAATGGCATTCCCCATGTATTTTACTAGGAAATATACATAAGTCTGGTTAAAAAGTCGTGCTCCCTCCTAACCACACTGATGGGCTCCAAATCCAATGGCGATGTCCGTTTTGCTCTGCGAAATCATGGAGAGCTAACCCTAACCCTAAGGGGAATTTTCCCCAATGGCATTCCCCATGTTTTTTTCTAGGAAATATACATAAGTCTGGTTAAAAAGTCGTGCTCCCTCCTAACCACACTGATGGGCTCCAAATCCAATGGCGATGTCCGTTTTGCTCTGCGAATTCATGGAGAGCTAACCCTAACCCTAAGGGGAATTTTCCCCAATGGCATTCCCATGTTTTTTTCTAGGAAATATACATAAGTCTGGTTAAAAAGTCGTGCTCCCTCCTAACCACACTGATGGGCTCCAAATCCAATGGCGATGTCCGTTTTGCTCTGCGAATTCATGGAGAGCTAACCCTAACCCTAAGGGGAATTTTCCCCAATGGCATTTCCCCATGTATTTTACTAGGAAATATACATAAGTCTGGTTAAAAAGTCGTGCTCCCTGCTAACCATACTGATGGGCTCCAAATCCAATGGCGATGTCCGTTTTGCTCTGCGAATTCATGGAGAGCTAACCCTAACCCTAAGTGGAATTTTCCCCAAAGGCATTCCCCATGTATTTTACTAGGAAATATACATAAGTCTGGTTAAAAAGTCATGCTCCCTCCTAACCATACTGATGGGCTCCAAATCCAATGGCGATGTCCGTTTTGCTCTGCGAATTCATGGAGAGCTACCCCTAACCCTAAGTGGAATTTTCCCCAATGGCATTCCCATGTATTTTACTAGGAAATATACATAAGTCTGGTTAAAAAGTCGTGCTCCCTCCTAACCATACTGATGGGCTCCAAATCCAATGGCGATGTCCGTTTTGCTCTGCGAATTCATGGAGAGCTAACCCTAACCCTAAGTGGAATTTTCCCCAATGGCATTCCCCATGTATTTTACTAGGAAATATACATAAGTCTGGTTAAAAAGTCGTGCTCCCACCTAACCATACTGATGGGCTCCAAATCCAATGGCGATGTCCGTTTTGCTCTGCGAATTCATGGAAAGCTAACCCTAACCCTAAGTGGAATTTTCCCCAATGGCATTTCCCCATGTATTTTACTAGGAAATATACATAAGTCTGGTTAAAAAGTCGTGATCCCTCCTAACCATACTGATGGGCTCCAAATCCAATGGCGATGTCCGTTTTGCTCTGCGAATTCATGGAGAGCTAACCCTAACCCTAAGTGGAATTTTCCCCAATGGCATTCCCCATGTATTTTACTAGGAAATATACATAAGTCTGGTTAAAAAGTCGTGATCCCTCCTAACCATACTGATGGCTCCAAATCCAATGGTGATGTCCGTTTTGCTCTGCGAATTCATGGAGAGCTAACCCTAACCCTAAGTGGAATTTTCCCCAATGGCATTCCCCATGTATTTTACTAGGAAATATACATAAGTCTGGTTAAAAGTCATGCTCCCTCCTAACCATACTGATGGGCTCCAAATCCAATGGCGGTGTCCGTTTTGCTCTGCGAATTCATGGAGAGCTAACCCTAACCCTAAGTGGAATTTTTCCCCAATGGCATTTCCCCATGTATATTACTAGGAAATATACATAAGTCTGGTTAAAAAGTCCTGCTCCCTCCTAACCATACTGATGGGCTCCAAATCCAATGGCAATGTCCGTTTTCCTCTGCGAATTCATGGAGAGCTAACCCTAACCCTAAGTGGAATTTTCCCCAATGGCATTCCCCATGTATTTTACTAGGAAATATACATAAGTCTGGTTAAAAAGTCGTGCTCCCTCCTAACCACACTGATGGGCTCCAAATCCAATGGCGATGTCCGTTTTGCTCTGCGAATTCATGGAGAGCTAACCCTAACCCTAAGTGGAATTTTCCCCAATGGCATTCCCCATGTATTTTACTAGGAAATATACATAAGTCTGGTTAAAAGTCGTGCTCCCTCCTAACCATACTGATGGGCTCCAAATCCAATGGTGATGTCCGTTTTGCTCTGCGAATTCATCGAGAGCTAACCCCTAACCCTAAGTGGAATTTTCCCCAATGGCATTTCTCCATGTATTTTACTAGGCAATATAGATAAGTCTGGTTAAAAAGTCGTGCTCCCTCCTAACCATACTGATGGGCTCCAAATCCAATGGTGATGTCCGTTTTGCTCTGCGAATTCATCAAGAGCTAACCTAACCCTAAGTGGAATTTTCCCCAATGGCATTTCCCCATGTATTTTACTAGGAAATATACATAAGTCTGGTTAAAAAGTCCTGCTCCCTCCTTACCATACTGATGGGCTCCAAATCCAATGGCAATGTCCGTTTTCCTCTGCGAATTCATGGAGAGCTAACCCTAACCCTAAGGGGAATTTTCCCCAATGGCATTCCCCATGTATTTTACTAGGAAATATACATAAGTCTGGTTAAAAGTCGTGATCCCTCCTAACCATACTGATGGGCTCCAAATCCAATGGTGATGTCCGTTTTGCTCTGCGAATTCATCGAGAGCTAACCCTAACCCTAAGTGGAATTTTCCCCAATGGCATTTCCCCATGTA
Organism: Thamnophis sirtalis; assembly: GCF_051295495.1. Lineage (NCBI taxonomy): Eukaryota > Metazoa > Chordata > Lepidosauria > Squamata > Natricidae > Thamnophis > Thamnophis sirtalis. Next base: position 1,299,738 of record NW_028261383.1, read on the forward strand.
TTTTACTAGGAAATATAGATAAGTCTGGTTAAAAAGTCGTGCTCCCTCCTAACCATACTGATGGGCTCCAATCCAATGGCAATGTCCGTTTTGCTCTGAGAATTCATGGAGAGCTAACCCTAACCCTAAGTGGAATTTTCCCCAATGGCATTCCCCATGTATTTTACTAGGAAATATACATAAGTCTGGTTAAAAAGTCCTGCTCCCTCCTAACCATACTGATGGGCTCCAAATCCAATGGTGATGTCCGTTTTGCTCTGCGAATTCATCGAGAGCTAACCCTAACCCTAAGTGGAATTTTCCCCAATGGCATTTCCCCATGTATTTTACTAGGAAATATAGATAAGTCTGGTTAAAAAGTCGTGCTCCCTCCTAACCATACTGATGGGCTCCAAATCCAATGGCGATGTCCGTTTTGCTCTGCGAATTCATGGAGAGCTAACCCTAACCCTAAGTGGAATTTTCCCCAATGGCATTCCCCATGTATTTTACTAGGAAATATACATAAGTCTGGTTAAAAAGTCGTGCTCCCTCCTAACCACACTGATGGGCTCCAAATCCAATGGCGATGTCCGTTTTGCTCTGCGAATTCATGGAGAGCTAACCCTAACCCTAAGGGGAATTTTCCCCAATGGCATTCCCATGTTTTTTTCTAGGAAATATACATAAGTCTGGTTAAAAAGTCGTGCTCCCTCCTAACCACACTGATGGGCTCCAAATCCAATGGCGATGTCCGTTTTGCTCTGCGAATTCATGGAGAGCTAACCCTAACCCTAAGGGGAATTTTCCCCAATGGCATTCCCCATGTTTTTTTTCTAGGAAATATACATAAGTCTGGTTAAAAAGTCGTGCTCCCTCCTAACCACACTGATGGGCTCCAAATCCAATGGCGATGTCCGTTTTGCTCTGCGAATTCATGGAGAGCTAACCCTAACCCTAAGGGGAATTTTCCCCAATGGCATTTCCCCATGTATTTTACTAGGAAATATACATAAGTCTGGTTAAAAAGTCGTGCTCCCTGCTAACCATACTGATGGGCTCCAAATCCAATGGCGATGTCCGTTTTGCTCTGCGAATTCATGGAGAGCTAACCCTAACCCTAAGTGGAATTTTCCCAAAGGCATTCCCCATGTATTTTACTAGGAAATATACATAAGTCTGGTTAAAAAGTCATGCTCCCTCCTAACCATACTGATGGGCTCCAAATCCAATGGCGATGTCCGTTTTGCTCTGCGAATTCATGGAGAGCTACCCCCTAACCCTAAGTGGAATTTTCCCCAATGGCATTCCCCATGTATTTTACTAGGAAATATACATAAGTCTGGTTAAAAGTCGTGCTCCCTCCTAACCATACTGATGGGCTCCAAATCCAATGGCGATGTCCGTTTTGCTCTGCGAATTCATGGAGAGCTAACCCTAACCTAAGTGGAATTTTCCCCAATGGCATTCCCCATGTATTTTACTAGGAAATATACATAAGTCTGGTTAAAAAGTCGTGCTCCCACCTAACCATACTGATGGGCTCCAAATCCAATGGCGATGTCCGTTTTGCTCTGCGAATTCATGGAAAGCTAACCCTAACCCTAAGTGGAATTTTCCCCAATGGCATTTCCCATGTATTTTACTAGGAAATATACATAAGTCTGGTTAAAAAGTCGTGATCCCTCCTAACCATACTGATGGGCTCCAAATCCAATGGCGATGTCCGTTTTGCTCTGCGAATTCATGGAGAGCTAACCCTAACCCTAAGTGGAATTTTCCCCAATGGCATTCCCATGTATTTTACTAGGAAATATACATAAGTCTGGTTAAAAAGTCGTGATCCCTCCTAACCATACTGATGGGCTCCAAATCCAATGGTGATGTCCGTTTTGCTCTGCGAATTCATGGAGAGCTAACCCTAACCCTAAGTGGAATTTTCCCCAATGCATTCCCCATGTATTTTACTAGGAAATATACATAAGTCTGGTTAAAAAGTCATGCTCCCTCCTAACCATACTGATGGGCTCCAAATCCAATGGCGGTGTCCGTTTTGCTCTGCGAATTCATGGAGAGCTAACCCTAACCCTAAGTGGAATTTTCCCCAATGGCATTTCCCCATGTATATTACTAGGAAATATACATAAGTCTGGTTAAAAAGTCCTGCTCCCTCCTAACCATACTGATGGGCTCCAAATCCAATGGCAATGTCCGTTTTCCTCTGCGAATTCATGGAGAGCTAACCCTAACCCTAAGTGGAATTTTCCCCAATGGCATTCCCCATGTATTTTACTAGGAAATATACATAAGTCTGGTTAAAAAGTCGTGCTCCCTCCTAACCATACT